>NW_008587630.1:50280-87897 GCF_000691845.1 Merops nubicus
TGATCTTTATGATTCTCCTTTGGATTTCTCAGCCACAGTGGAACTGTTCATGGTTAAGAACACACACACACTGGCTGAACATGGACCTAATTTTTTGTTTAATAAAGTGAACCATGGTTGCTGGAAAAAACTCAGAGGATTATAATTTGTTCTAAGACATCTGAATGCAAAAATATTTCAGAAGAGTCCTCACAGAATTTAGCTTTAGAAAGGATTCCTGAATACCTAGTATGGTTTGGAGATTTTAAGCTTCATGTTGTCATTTTCCCAGGTTGTATTTCCCTGCATATTTGCTGGTTAGACTACATTTGCTGTGATGAGCAATTATTTTTTATGCAGACAAGTAGGAAACTGCCTTAATTATGGCAGTTTGGCCATGTTTCATCCTCTTAATCCAGATGAAAATTTAATCTCACTGGAGATTGAAAACCACAGAACATGAACAGGAGGCAATCAAATTGCTGTTGTTTCAGGCATTTAGTTATCTTAATAAAATTTAAATATTTTCAGTCTAAATATTTCAGAGGTTTGAATGTTCAGTTCCTCATCAATATAAATGCATGGAAAGCAGCCACTACAAAGAAATCACCAATGTGTTAGCCTTCTGCTGAACATAGTTTACGTGTTTACTCACAATCTCACATGCTCTCTAGACTTATGTATGTACAGCTGTATTCCCTTGTCCCACAATATATGTACACAAAGCTGTTTTACTAGCATCATGGAAACATTGAAAATAACTATTTCCCCAACTGCATTTTGTATGTATTACTATAAATATGACATCCCTCACCAGACATCAGTTACCTGAATATTAAGATTAAACTAAACTAGTCATCTATGTTTCTGTAGTAGTCAGTAGAGAAAGATAGGCTGCTGTAGTGTGGAATTATCCTCTACAGGGACTGGCCCTCTGTGCCAAGAAAAGTGTTTAGACAACTACTATCAAACTATTTTTTTTAATATAAAACTTATTAGTGTTTTTATCCAAATGTTTCCATCGGCATCTGAAATGCCAACTGTAGTTCATTAACTATGATCAGAAATACTCTGACTTAAAATAGAAATCTATACTCTGCCAAAGCCAGCTGTAAAAGTATGATCTATTTTATGTAAGGAGATCTTGTCTGGAGTGCAAATGTTCCTGTTCCCTCAAAGCTATGACTTTATCTCACCCGGTAACATACTCAGTTAGTGAGAATTTATCTGAGTAAGAAATCTATGTAATTAAGTAAAATCAGCATAGATTTTGATGACATTAGAGAATTTAAGAGGTGTAGGTGGTGTTACCATAGTAAGACCCACTTTCTGCAGTCCACTAGAATACCTTTCATACTGTTTTTTAAAAGAGTTGTTGATTCGTCTTACTATTTTCCTAGCTGTGCATTATGTGCATTTGTAAGAAAAAATATTTTGTGATTGAGAGTCTATTAGTTTCTTCTTTTAATCCATATCTGATGACAGAATCTGAGAGTGTTTTCACTTTGTTTTCAATGAAAATTCTTCTGGTCCCTCTAAATGTTAGGATGATTTCATAAACATTGGGTTGTGACTTTAGGTTGAGAACAAGCAGTGGTAGCAGATGGACTCCTGAAATTCTGTTTTCATGCAAATGTTCATAGTAGTAAAGAACAATGGAAGATAAACATTGAAAAATATATAATATAGAAACATAATGGTTTGTAAAAAGAATGCTTTCAGAGTCAACTGTTCTTTAAGCACACTAGAATAGAGTGGCTCTAGAGACACATTACATGATTCAGTGTAATTACTGGCTTGTTCAAGTAAGTGTATTTTATATGATGCTAATCTAAATCCATTAATTCAGCTATATGGTACAATCCTATACTTTGTGTTTTGGAAAAAGCATCACACAGAAAAATGGACAATACGCCTTCACAACTTTATATGAGATTGCATGATAGAAAAATACAGAAAGGATTTTCAGCACAAATAATGCTTTCAGAGTCATGAAGAGTTTAGAGACACTGTAAAATACATTATCTTCTTGGGTTTTTTTAATTGGAATAAACAAACAAATAGAAACTTACTTTGTTACTGTTTGCAATTACTTTTATTAATTTCATTGGAGCATTTCCAGGGGTGATTTTTCTTCACAGCTTTCCAAGAAAACAAAAATCTTTTTAATATTCAGACATAATTGTGCTCATAGATAGATACTTAAATACACCTTCCTCCCACCCCTCCCTTCTTCCTGGGCTCAGCCCTGCTACCTCCTACCCCACAGCGGCTCAGGGATCAGTGAAAGGGGGTTGCAGTTAGTCTCAGTCCATTCCATGTTTTTTCTGCGAATCCTTCCTCCTCCCCTGCTGTAACGCGGTGTTCCTCCCATGGGAGACAGTCCTTCAAGTTATTATCCAACAAGTGTGGGTCCCTTCTACAGGCCTCAGTCCTCTCAGTGATAGACCACTCCAGTGCAGGCTTCCCTCAGAATCACAGATTTTTTTGGGATCTGTCCACTGCTCTAGTGTGAGGTCTTCCCCAGGCTACAGATGGAATTCTGGTCCACCATTGATCTCTAAGGGCTGCAGGGGCTCAGCCTGCCATCTCACCATGGGCCAAGGGCAAATGGCTACTCCAACACGCCTCCTCCCCTCCTTTGCCACTGACCTTGGTGTCTGCATGGTTGAGTCTACCATGTCCCATGAGCCTCCAAAACAGAAGAGCTCCCAAACACAAAAGAAACTTGCCCAACAGGTTTTCCCCTCTTACATATGTTATTGCAAAGACATTGATTGGCTCAGCCTTGGCCACGGGTGTGTTTGACTTGGAGTCAGGGGAGCTTCTCAAAGCTTCTTACAGGAATCATGCCAGTAACATACTCCTCCACTACCAAAATACTGCCAGACAGATACTCAGCAGACATCACACCCAGGTTTCAGTGACAGTGATCAGAACATAACTTTCGAACTTCAGTGTGGCTTCCACCTTCTCCTGTTAGTTCCACATGCCGTGTGCATTGGTACAGAGACACTCCAGCAGCACTGTTGTTTGTCTGACCTTTTTGGTGGAAACTTTTTGTAGCATTTGTGAACATTATTCAGTACTTTAGTAGGTGCAGTCATCCGGTTCATTGCTTGTGAGTTCACAAGTGTTACAGCTTTGGAACTGAGCCCTCAAGATTTTTAGTTTAAAGTACAAATCACTAAGTCAGCCAATCTACATAAAAAGATTCTCCTTCCTCTTCTAAATAGGTGGATACAGTTAGGATTCCAGTTTCAGATAGGTGTGTTTGCTTTCTGTTGTTTATTTTTCCCAAAGAAGTTTGAGGTAAAAAGCAGCAGTAGATAACTGTAGCTTTCTGCTTCAGTTTCTTTAGATTAACTTTTCATGCCTTTGCCTCCCTTCTCCTTGCCTTTGTCTGTTCTCTCTATGATTTCAAGGTAAAACTGGCAATAAACGTGTACAGCCCTAAGAAACTCTGCTCTCAGTGGAATCTTCAATAGTACTTCCGGAATAAATATTTAAAATTAGTAAAATAGTGGGTTACACTCTTGTATTGCTTAAGAAGGAAGATATTTAACAAAGATCTCTCACATCTATTTTGTATTTTTAAAAGATTTATGTGGAGCGTTGAGTGCATACAAAAATTACAGAAAAATACCAAGTTTAAAATGGGTATACCTGTTCATTGCACTCTACAATAACAGGTTATTTTTGCTGTATCCATTTGCTATCTATATTACGGGAATTCCTTTCTCTAGATGAGCTGTGCATAGAAAGAAGCTTATGTTATTACTCATGATAGACTTTATATAATAGCAGTTCTATACAGTTTGGTTACTTCCTTACAAACTCTGTCAATCCCACAGGTCTTTATTGATCTTCTTTCAATCAATTGACCACAGTCTTACAGAAACCACAAATAATTGACATACTAATGAGAATTCCTGACCCCTTTCAATTGAATACTTGACCAGTCAGTGGAACACTCAACAAACCTATAACTTCCTTGCTAGCAGTAATTACAATCAATAAAGAGGTTAACTTCTAATGCTGTTTGAAAGATGGAGACAAAGGGGATTGCTCTGAGAGATACCAAGAGACAGATATACCTGCTCCACATGCAGACAAGAAGGCTGCTGGTTACACAGACCACTTGAACAACATTTTCTGAATAGATGTTCTTGCTGATGTATAAATCAGAAAGAGTGGTTTCAGTGTACTAACACAAAAATAAAAATGAAAAAAAAATATTTGCTACAAAAATATTTCTTTCACCTTGGAAGCATGCGGTCAGCATGCTATAACTCTGATGGCACAAGATATGAGCACGAATATTGGGTTTTAACTAATGAACATAAGATCTCTTTCACCTTCATAAAAGATTATATAATAAAATATTTTAGTAAACATTCTTTCCTCTCTTTTCTCATTTTTTTTCTTTCTAACGTTACCATAAAGCCTAAAAAGTAAAAATTCTGTAAGTAGAAGTTTATAGTAGGAATTAAATCCATAAATGCAGAACGATGTTAAAGAAGTAGAGAAATAAACTTTCTTGAACGTTCAGCAGAGAAAAAAAAATATTGTCAGTACAGTCCTCTTAGGCCTATTTTCTCATCTCTTTTTCCTTTGGAATTCAGCAAAATGCTGAAATGTATATATGAATTACTACAAACTTCCCAAAAAACCGAAATCATTACTCTTTTAAAATAAACTTGCAGCAATTTCCTTGGTGCCCTTAAGGAAAAAAACATTTTCTTATGCAATGATGGATATCTAATTTCTTTCTTTGATGTTGCAGTGTTTCACTTTGTGTAATGACATTTTTTGACATGTAAAATATTTCCTATATGTATTGATATTAAGATACAAATTTAATTTAATCTTAAAACTATTTTTCAGATGTGTATTAGAGGAAAATAATATTATTTTAAAAATTATTAATATTAAATGTCTCCATCTATTTCAGTGTTATTAAAAGCACATGACACAATCCAAAATTAACTTCAGGTGTAGTCTGTATGTCAAAAGTTATGTTTGCCACAACTAGGAGACCTCAAATGAAGGAAGAAGAATTCAACACAGAAGTAATTAATGTAAGCATTTTTAGCCTCATGTTGCTAACTGTTTAGAAATTAGGCTAAAAAAAATAACCAGAGGCATTGTACATTACTGTGGATGTTCTCTTGAGCTAAGAATTCCTCCTCGCTGAATTTAGCTCATTCTAAACTGGATGCCTCCAATTCTTTTGGTTTTTCATTCATTCCTTTTTCTGCTCTCTTATACTCAATATTAACACACATGCCCTGTTCATCTTTAGGCCATTCTTTTTTCAACACTTTTGACCATTTCTTCTCGAAAACCTTTTCACTATGTGTTTTCTTTACTGAATTCACACACATTGTCTTTTACTATGTGAATTATTATATTGAAATGCCCTAAGAGAAGAACTTTAATTTCCCTTTCCTTCTCCTCTGTTTTTTCAACATTTTCTGAAAGTCCTTCAGTACTCTGCCTCTGACATCCTTCTCTTCACAGTGCCAAAGAAATAACTATTCAGGTATCATCTTCATGCAAACAGGTCTTTCATAAAGTTGTCAGTTTCAAAAAGATGGGTCCTTTGTTTTCAGAGTAAAATTTCAGTTTGGAAGGGACTTTGAGCAATCTGATCTGGCTGAAGATGTCCGCAGTTACTGCAGGGATGGTTGGACTAAATGAGCTTGAAAGGCTCCTTCCAACACAAACTGTTCTATGGTTCTATGGTTCTATGTTTCTATGATTATGTGATTCTATGATTCTATGCTCCCGTTGTTGCTAGTTGAGATATTTAGCCAGCATGTCTCTTTGTTGACTCTATGCTAGTTGGAGTGTGCGTGTATGTATATACATAGACACAGAACGTGAGCAAGCTTACTGGTTATCGTCTCTCATCCTGTGTTTTTCTCACAAAACTACTTGCATTTGCCCATGTTTACAAACATTAGGCTTTTACTTCTATTTGCGTTCAAGTATCGTCCTACATCTTTGAATGCTTTAATTTTTTTTACACATTTTTTAGTTTTGCAATAACTGCTTTTCTGGGTAACATTCAATTTTTGTCTGGCTTGGTATCCTGTCTCTGATAGTTGCTTGTAGAAGGTGTTCAGGGAAGTGCATTATGGTAGGGCATCCATACAGAGATCTTTCTCACAGGGTACCTTAGCATATTTAAGCATCAGAAGACAAAGAGCTTAACTATGTCAGAGAATTTGCCATTTTTAGTAGTCCTTCTTAGAGGTAAAGGTAACCAAATAGTTTCCTTTTTATTTTTTTTTTCATATGAACCTACTTACCCAGATTCAGGTGACTGTTTAACTCACCAACTTCTAATGTTCTGGATGATATAGAATAATAAACTATTAGCTGCGTTCATGAGTGAATTTATTATTTAGTTGCCATCTCTTATATTCCCCTTTAGTGTGCTGGTTTTGGCTGGGATAGAGTTTAAAAAAAAGTGTTGATAATACAAGGATGTTTTCATTATTGCTGAGCACTGCTTTTATATCATCAAGGCATTTTCTACTTCTCACACCACCATGTCAGTAAATAGACTGGGGTGTACAAGGAGTTTGGAGGGGACAAAGCTAGGACAGCTGACCCAAACAGAACAAAGGGATATTCCATACTATATGACATCATGCTCAGCATATAAACTTGGAAGAAGAGTAAATAACTTATAACACTATAAGTAGATTCCTTATAACAGTAATAAGTACATTAAATCATGCTGTAGATGTCATTGGCTTGTTTTCTTTTTTCCCCTATGTACAGGGTTTTTTTGTGTATTGATTTCAGAATTTTTTCCTCTTTGCGAGGATCAGATAGCAATTTATTCCCGATAAATAGTGAAAAAAGTGGAAACAAAAAAAAAAAAAGTGTAAGTAGCTAATGGAGTAAAAGAAACAAGTGTTCCACTGAAATTAGTACAGCTTTTGCTTATTTCAGCCACCTGCATAGAGGGAAAAAAAAAGTATTATCATAAATCCATGCTAAGGTTTACCTTTTCTTCTCTAATATTTTAATCCTTAGCACACTACAATGGTATACAAGGTATAGATGAAACTTTGAATAACTCAGTTTACATTTCACACAGTGGGACATTTCAAATAGTTGATAATTCTGGGCTTCTGTTCTGTTTTTCACTCTCTTTTTAATTACGTATGTTTAAATCTTTACAGCTTTTTCCTCATACCAGCTTCATATTTCAAACGTTATCTGGATGAGTTTAAATTTCTTCAGTGATTCATACCTCCAAAGGTTCCTCGTGTTGGTTCTTCAAATACTGCAGCTTTATGAAACTGTCTTCTAAAGCAACCTAAATCTCCCAGTTTTAATACAAGACTGAGTAAAATTTATTGACTTTACCTGAACTACACTTTGGCATTTCATTTTCTGCTGAACATGAAATTAATATCAGAGATGATGTGAACATCCAAGAACAAAAAACATGACAGAAGGGGTTTGCAGGCTAAAAACATCAAGTTGTACAATGATTTATGCACATTAAGCACTGAAAACACGACGCATACCAGAGGCCAAGTAAGAAGCTGCATCTTCTCTTTCTGCCATTTCTGTTCCATTGTTTCAAAGCTGCTATTGTTTCTTGAGAGCAGGTATCTTTTTCTGCCTCCTTCAGCATCAATCACAAAGCAGGATAGAGAGCTGTCTCTTTCAAGTCCTCTTCTAAAGCAACACAAAAAAATAATTGAAACAAAAAAAGAAAATGAAACAGAGCATTTCCAAAGAGCTAAGTCTTCTGTATTCTAAATTGCCACAAAGCTGCAGACTGAACAGGGCCACCCCTTGCAAAGTTGCCCCTAGTCAGAAGTCATGACTGTTGCCACTGAGGAGAGGACTGCATGGCTTTAGAGAAGCTTATGACCTGTGCTGAGAAAGCATGAACCTGAGACAAACTTTAATGTGGAAAAAGGAATCTGCGAATCACTGAATTCCTGCACCTCAATGTGAGCCACCATTTCAAGTTATAAATGTTTATCTACACTTAAAAATGTATTGGAAGTGCCTGCTACTTCTGTACAAGTCATTGGGGAGATTTTTCAGATTCTACTAGAAGTTTGGTTTCATAAAGGATTAAGTTTTTCCTTTTTGCCTCTGTAACATCTGTAGCACCTTTTCTCTGATGAGGATGGCAAAGGAGCGTATATATAGGAGACTATATATATAGTTTAAGGAACAGACTTTCCCATAAGATTTAGCCTTCCATTCCTTCTAAACCCATTAAGGTTACAAAGCCTTTCTTTTTTTTTTTTTTTTCCAGAATAGAAAGAGCCAAAGAGTGTATTTTAGAATCACATATAACAACCAATGTATCATCCTGATATATGAACATTTTTCTAGTCAGAATTAAAGGAATCAGATTTAGAAGAATGATAAGGCAAACGTAACAGGAAATAGATTCATCACACTGAAACAAGACAGAATTATAATGAAAGTTGTATTATAATTGTGAATCAATTTGGAACAAGAACAGTGTATGCAGTGCTTAGATGAAAAATGAGCTACAAATAAGGAAATTCTCAGAAAATGTATGAGACAATACAGAAAATCAAAGGGCACAGCAATAAAACTAGAAAATCGAACTGAACAGAGATGTATTTTAATACAATGAGATTAATTCAACATTTTTATTTTGCTCAGTGATATGTATGGTTCAAAAAGTTCTTGCATTCCTCTAGTTGCTGACGCAGGTATTTATTTGAGACTGGTATTTTAACAATAGATAGATAAACTTGGATAGGATGGGAACTGAACCAAATCTTTGCATGTCCTTGAACATCAGGGAAAAATCCTTTGAGCTTTATGAAGAAATACAGTAGTTTATTTTTGTCTTTAATACTTGGTATATTGTAATGATGTTTTATTTACTTCTGTTACTAAAAGACACAGGGAAATACGAAAGATATATGACATGGTTTTGGTTCTCATTAAATGTTCTCATTAAAATTCTACATACTTTTGTGTACATTCCCTTTTATGTACAAACCAAATTTATAGGTAATTTAGAGCTCACCATACAGATACAGGAAACTGCAAAAACAGAACAGGTCTTTAAATGCAAACAGATATGACTTTAAGCACAAATGAGTTCATTCAGAATCTAAGTAAATAATAATTTTATTAAAAGTCTGTAATTTAAAACCTAAAACATGCTGCCCATGTTTTGAAATCTAATTCCTACCAGATATTTGGTGATATTCAACTGGTCACTAATTCAAAAACCTTAACATTGAAAATTCGGTTGAGCTACAACTCTATGTTTCTGTGGTTAGAAAAGGTATTTTCTACAGACTTTCAAATCTTACGCTAGCAAGGAGGAAATAATGTTCTAATGACATAAACAGGAAAGGATTGTAAATTCCAATTTCTGTCTAACTAGTTTTAAATGAGGCTTTAAAAGAATGGTTCAACTCATTTTTGTAGAATGAAACTCTACTACTTCAGGAAGAGGAAATATCTCCTTTCACTTTTCTTTCAGTACACCATTACAATGCATATGACTTTGATTTTAGTAATTCTGTTTCTCTTAAGAGTAGGAATTTCAAAATTAGAATCTTCAAACTTCAGTCAATAGAGGCATAATTATGCAAAAACATTTAATCAAATATTGTGGGAAGTACATTTGTAATCATTATGTCCTTCACAACTCAAGCTAAATATATTGTTATATGAGGAAATATATTTTAATAGTTTATTGAATCATATGCAGTTGTGTGTTTCATAATAAAATGTATCAACAAGTTTACATTTACAAAACTCCTCAGCATAATTGTGAATTTTAATATGAATACGTGTTGTTGGCTTGAACTTGTGCTTCGAATAATGTCTCCAATATAGCTATGCCAGTATATAAGAAGAATTAAGAAACATATATTCTTGTATATCCATATAGTAAGAAATATGTACTAAGAAACATATCTTCTTAATGCAGACAATACAATTAACAGACAAATATTCAATTACTCATTTTTACACAACACAGGAAGTCACAAATTATAGCACATTTTTTATATGGTGCATTTGTGCTTTAGTTTTGATATTAGAATTTTAGACTGTTTGTAACAACAATAATTTTCAAAATGTGAAAGAAAGAAAGCACTTCTAACTAATTGAGTACAAAAGAAAAAGATACCAGAGGCATATAGTGTGCATCTCCAGGTGATTTTATGTGAAAGGAATGGGAATGATACCTTTTTAAAGGTTAGATTCTTTCTCTCTGGCAGGTTGGATTTTAAGTACCCATCTATTTCTTATTTCTATTCCTCTGTCTACAGTAGCCCAGGGCTAAGACTCCAGTTGGCTTGCAGTTTCTCAGATGAGCCTGATCTTTTTCTCACCTTTACACTAATTGTCATCACTTTTTATGGCTGAAAAATCTTTCACCAACTCAGTGTGAAGGTGTTTATTGATGAATGAGATGACCAGGTTTTACAGGCCAAAAATCTCCAGAACTGGTTTGAGATTACACCTGTTTTAATAGATTGAACTGACTCATAAATTGAGATTTTCTAAATTTCACCTTAATTTTTTGGGCTTTAAACTACCTCCAGAAATGGAAATAAAGTTCAGAAATCTACTAAGGAGCCTTCACTGATTTTTCTATAGACTTTTCTTCCTGATTGCATCACTTCCTGTTTCCCTGATATGTGGCTGAATGTCTCATTAGACATCTTGTCTGTTCAGCATCCATTAACATTCCCAGGGCAACAACCTAGAGGCTTTTCTTTATTGTGACTTTTGACAGGTCCAGAATTAAGGAAATTATAATTAGATACATATTTAAGATTATTCTGAATAAGTTGGTTCACATATTCAAAATGGTATGCATATATTAACCTGTACAGATTAAGCAAAAATTATCAGGCTAGCTATCTTCCCTAAGGTGCTTCCAGGGCAGTATTTTCTCTCCAGTTGTTCAGAGACAGTTTTTCATTCTGTATGTTAATCCTTGATAATTTATTTATTTATTTTTAATTCATCCCCCGAATCATATGAATACCTTGATTCCTTCACAACTCCAGCCAGGAGTAGTATGTAAACCACTTGACTGTGTAAATTTGAGACCAAATCCCTTTATTACTGTTTGAGTGGTCAGAGCCACTTGGACTAGTGCTGGATTTGGAAATACTAAAATGTATCTTTTTTTTTTATTTCACAATGCAGTTCAACCCACCAATGCCTAAAATATCTTTAAACAAATATGACAATATTTTGTTACAAGTGCTATTTTAAGTAGACATAAACCTTCCCTCAGAATCAGTCCATGCCATCCTACTAACATAAGAGGCAACCCAAATCCTAACCCCTCCCCAAATATCAATTTTTTTTGTATTTGACCAACATCTAAGCATTACATCTGCATTTGAATCACCTTCCTCACTTGTTCATGTCTTACTCTTTTTCAAAAATGTTTAAAACCTACTACTATGCTTCACCACCCTACATGGTACTTCACAATAGTCAAAGTGCTTCTGAATATCTGCAAACTTCTAGATCTGTAAACAGTTCTTCTGCCATATTGACTTGTAAAACCAAATAGTTTATCACAAGAGGCCTTTGTAATTAATATTTTCCACAGCATATTTCATAACTTAGATTTTAAAATTGTCATCTTCACAATGTCCTGATGGGGAAGTAGAATTCTAGTGGAGCTCTGCTGAAAATTTGCTTAGTGCTTAATCATAAATTAAATATTAATGTAATTAAGGAAATATATAGTAACTTATCAAAAATATAAATGACATTTGAAAGAAGAAATGTAACTTATGTTGTACAAATATATGCGTACACATGCATAGTACATATACATACATATATATACATGTATATATATGTACACACACAAAAGACCAAGCACACTCCCTATTAAATCAAATGTAATTCTAAACTACATGGTTCAGAACTTTAACAAGATTAGTTCAACCCAGAAACCACCTCTGAATTTAGTGGTACATAACAGAGTAATTGGTCATCATTGCTGTCTTTCTTTGACTGCTGTGCCTATCCAGTAACCACTTATAACTAGACTGATTAGTCTTTTCCAGTAAGAAGACCAAGGCATAAATTCCTGGTTTGGGTCATATTGCAAATAATTTAATCCTTCATCCACCAACCATTAATCCACCAGCACCTCAAAATAACACTTTTTTAAACAACATCCAGAGATAGTTGTTCATGAACTTAAGATAAAATATATTACAGAGTGTAGCACAGATGAAATGAATTAAAATTGCTGTCAAAGAGAAGCCATGCTTATGTGATTTCACATATTTATTATCATACTTAGCAATTTCTGTAAGTTGCAATTTCTTGTGATAGGGTATTTCTCATATCAGTATTTCCAGAACATTAGATACAATTAATTTTTAGTTTTGATTGGTAGTGCTCATGTAACATTTAGGTCCTGTACTTAAATGATAAATTATCTTAGCTGTTCATGGTGAATCACTTGATCTTTTCCTTTTTCCTATTCAGCCACATACCTAATCCAGAAACGTTCCTGCCACTTGTTACAGAGATTCCTGGAGAAGTCCAGGATGTAATTTATCCTGACCTGATACTATTTCAGTTTTAATAGGCCTAATTTCCTAACTCCTTGCTTCATTGTGATCATAAAGCCTTTTAGCATTTCACCAGGAAAATTTATCCTAGGCTGTGGAATATGACCTTCAAGTTCTTTCATGCATACACTAGCAAAGAATTCATTTAGCCTTTTGGCAATATGAACCTCATTTGTCATTAACATCTCACTCTTGTCCTTCAGTAGTTCATCTGACTCCTTGTCTACCTTCCAGCCAATATTGTAATTGTAACTTTTTAATCCATTTATTATTTTAGTCTTCATGATTGTTAGCACTAAGAAACCTAGTTTGATTTCTCAGTCTTCTTTTTTTCTACAGACTTGTCTTGTCTCAAAGGAATCTTTTTGTCTAGCATTTTGAGGGCACATATTTTCTTACACTGCTTTTTTGTAAGCCCTCCCCCCCCCTTATGCATTGTGTTCTTTTTATATAATGCTGCTCTTTATGATCTCTGACTCTTTTCTATTTCCCTTCTTTTCTTCTTCCAACTCCATTTTATTCAGACCACATAGATTTTAAAAACAAGCAGAATAAAGTGTCCAATAATATTCTGCACTCTGTTTTGTCATCTTAGTATGGCTATTTTTCTCTTGCTTTCTATCCTCATAACTTCTTAGATTATTCCAGAGGACCTTAGATTTCTATCTTTCCTCCAGGAATGGGACTCTGATGAATCTGAAGTCAACATGAGTTTTGTCATTTCCTTCAATGGAGGCAGGTGTTCACCAGAATTAATTCTTTATAAAGATTTTTTCACTAAGGACTGTGTTACTTGAAACACAGTGACTCATAACTTTATATGGCTCAGTTCTTTTCTGTGTAAATGGGAGATGCCAGCTTCTTGCTCAAAGAACTTAACAGACAAGTATGATAAGATCAAATAAAATGAGGAGATTCCTCAAGGAATTTCCTGGAGTGCATAGATCATGAATTCTTCCTTTGAGAAGTAGAGGAGAGGTGCTCTGCTGGACCTCATACTCACCAACAAGGATGTGCTTGTGGGGATGTGGAGATCAAAGTGAGCCTTGGCTTCAGGGATGATGAAATGGTGGAGTTTAGGATCCTGAGGGAAGGGAGGAGTGTGAAAAGCAAGCTTAGAACTCTGAACTTCAGGAGCACAAATTATGCTCTTCAAAATCTGCTTGAAGAGTCTCAGGTGATAAGACCCTAGAGGGAAGGGGGCACCCAAGAAAGTTTCTATTGGTTAATATTAAGGGATAACCTCCAAGATTAGAAGAATTCCAATCCAACAAATATGAATTCTGGCAAAAATGCCAGGAAGCCTATGTGGATGACTGAAGAGCTAGTAGCCAAGCTGAAACACAAAAAGGAGTCATACAAAGGGTGAAAGCAAGGACATGTTAACTGGGAAGGATACAGGAGTGTTGTCCAAGCCTCAAGGAATGAAGACAGGAGAGCAAAAGCCCAGATATAATTGAATTTGTCCAGGGATGTCAAAGATAGCAAGAAGGGCTTCTACAGGTAACTGGTGTCAAAAGGAAGATGAGGAAAAGTGTGGGCCCATTACTCAATGAGACAGGAGACCTGGTTATACAGGATATGGAAAACGCTGAAGTACTGAATGCTTTCAGTCTTTACTAGCAAGATTTGCCTTCAGGAAACCCAGGTCCAAGAGAAAGCAAGGAAAGGTTGGAGCAAGTAATATGTACACTTGGTGCAAGATGATGAGGTTGGGGAACACTTCAATGAATTGAACATGACTACCGAAACAAACTGAAATCGATGGGCCCTGATAGGATGCACCCATGAGTGCTGAAGAAGCTGGTCAGTATTTGGAGGCCAGTAACTAGTGATGTACCCCAAGAGTCTATACTGGCTCCAGTCCTTTTAACATCTACATTAATGATCTTGTTGATGAGGCAGAACATGCCCTCAGCAAGTTTGCTAATGACACAAAACTGTGAGGAATGGTTGATACACCTAAGGGTCATTCTGCCATCCAGAGGGATCTGGATAGAATGGAGTAATGGGCTGACAGGAATTTCATGAATTTTAACAAGGGGAAGTGCAAAGTCCTGCATCTTTGGAGGAAAAAACTCAGGCTCCAATATAGCTGGGGCTACCCAGCTTGGCAGAAAAAGAACTGGGGTCCTGGTGTACACCAAGCCTGGGCTGCACTAGATAAAGTATTGCCAGCAGATTGAAGGAGGTAATCCTCTACTCAGCACTGGCAAGGCCACATGTGGAGTACTGTGTCCAATTCTGGGCTTCCCTTGTACAGGAGAGATAGAGACATACTGAAAAGAGTCCAATGAAGAGCCACAAAGATGATTAGTGGACTGGAACATCTCTTATACAAAAAAGGCTGAGACATCTGGAACTGTTTGGCATAGAAAAGAAAATGCTCAAGGAATGATCTTAATATATATAAATACCTGAGATTGCATAGAGTGTGCATACAGCCTGGGTCTTTTCAGTGGTGCCTAGTGACAGGACAAGATGGAATGGGCACAAACTGAACCACAGGTGGTCCTGTCTGAACATCAAGAAACAATGTTTTATTCTGAGGCTGAATGATCACTGGCACAAGTTGACCAAATTAGTTATGGAGTCCCCATCACTGGAGACATTCAAAATCAATCTGTATGTTTTCCAGGGCAACGAGCTCTTGATGAGACGAATTTGACCAAGTAACCTCCAGAGGTCCCTTTCAACCTCATCCATTTTTGGATTCTGTGAGGAGTGTCTAAAACTTTATTTGGATTTGCTCTTGGTTCTGTACTATTTTATACGTATGTATACATATACTTTGAAAAAGGACAGCCTTTTGTTGTAGAGTAATTCAAATATTACTCTTTCATTGCTATAGTCACCAAGGAGAAGCTTAAGCCTCTTTTCCCAAGATTTCCACTCAAATTTTCAATTTTGGAGTTAATTAATACACAGGAAGTGACCTGTGAAACGAAATTATATCAAATGCATTTTTTTTTTTTTAAACATGAGAAGAATGACTACCTCAGAATTGAAATTCTCTAGATCCACTCCATGTAGCACAAATAACCTTTATTTGTAGGAAGTCCGTTTTTTCTTGGGTTGTATATTTCAGCTTTCCAGTTCAAAACTATCTAAAACCTTTACTATTAATCCAGGAATAATTTCTATTTCCCTAATAAAGTTTAATAGCACTTCCCAAATCTGTTTTTTTCATTATTTCTACTTTTAAATATAATCACATATCAGTTATACCATTCCATTTTCTATTATTTTGGCCATGCAGTGGGATGTTGCTCAAAGTCTATAATGTTCTGATTTCAGACAGACACAATCTGCTGTCCTTGATTACTTGCCCAGCTAAGATAAAATGACAGAATTGTTGCAATTATACTTTTCAGAAACTTTCAGTAGCAGAAAAGGAGTAATTTCTGTTAGCAGCAATTTTTGATAGTAACACAGTCCCATTAAATATATTAAAAAATATTTTACTTGGCAGAAGTAGCATGATTTGTGCATTCCTAGAAATTTGAGGAATATAGGCACAGGCAGATCAAACAATATAGTCTCACTAAGCAATAAATATAGGATATCTTTACTTAGTATTATGGGGAGATCAAGTTATTTCCATAGCTCTCATACACTACAATTTAGATATGAGAGTACTTTGTTACTAACGGTGGCTAACAATCATTAGAGAATACACAAGTTTTACCCTTCTTTTTCAAAGGCAGGGTTTTTTTCCAGGGCTGGGGATAGGGAAAAGAGGAGAGAGATAAAAAAAATTAAATTCCAGACTAGGCAAGAGCTAATGGTTTAAGGGCATTTAGCTGATACACTGAGGTTTAACTGAAGTTGCTAGCCTGAATTAAACAGTGGGGAAATTACCAATCTATCCCTTAAGGCTTAGTCCGCTGTGTAGAGGGCTTGCATTCCTTTGCTGATTTTGCCTAGAAATTCTATCCTTCTACATAAATCTACAAATAAGCTTTATTTTTTATTAATATTTTGTAAATGGTATTCAAAAAAGGATATCTGTAAGTCCAGTTTGTGAACCAAGTGTCTCCTACTGTACGGTGAACATCAGTGTAAGAAGGCAAAAGGAACTATGTATTTGTTACTTAATAGGAAGTGAGATCAAATGACAGATGTTGCCAAGACAATTGAAGTATTCTATCTCTTCTTTTCTTGAGTCTTCACAGACAAGTTGATTTGACCAGGTAGGTACCACATTTTAAGTAGCAGGACAAGAGCACAGGTCAAGATATGGGAACAAGAGAATAAGGAATATTCCAAGAGTTCATAGTAGATATATTCATCAAGTCAGCTCAGCATAAGTGTGGAAATCCAGCTTAGAGTACAAGTGCCTCCTATAGTAAAGCCATATTTTAGTAGGAATCAAGAGGTAGAATTGACATTCTGTAACTGCTAGAAACAAAACAGCTCTTTGCCAAAGAAACATTGCCTATAGCATATCTGTATATCTTATGCTACCTACTTTTACATATTAATTTTATTATTTTATTTTTAAACTGCATTAGTGAATGTTTTAGAGAACTCTGTGTTAAAATTATTTATGGAGAAAGTAATTATCACATACTATTGCATTACAATGGTTATATCATTACTGAAAATTAATTGCAGTAATTGAAGTTGTTGGCTTGATTCAGTAGTATCCTGTCTCCTGTCCTGTGGAGTACTCTGTAAAAGTCTTTTTATTTAATCTTTCTGATTTTGACAATAAATTTTATGATTAATAAACGTGTCACATCTAAATCTTCAATAAAAATATTTTTATTATTGGTTTATACAAGATATTAAAATATATTTATGAACTTTGAACATAAATGCTATCTATTAAACAGGTAGATGGCAAAAATTTTTCTCCTTAGAGTATGCAGAAATATGGTTAGGTTAATATATTGTTCATGCTCAAAGATTACTCTTCAACAGAGTGAACAGACATGGGAGTCTAAAGGATAAATCTTCATTAGTAAATTGTTGTGGGAATTGTGGGAAATTATGTGAATGTTTAACAGACTACAGTGGGAGACACTTGGGACTAACTAATGTATTGCATAGAAGCTTGTTTTAAGCAATGCTCCATCTACCAATACATGAATCCAGAATAAAGTAGACTATTCTTGAGTGACTTCTGACCACAGGAATGATCAGGAATAAAATGTGGAAAACAAAAATATATATTTTGGATGGAAGAGAATGAAAAGAGATCCAGCTCTTAAGGAACTGCTTTAAAAAATGAAAAATGTTTAAACAACTTTTTATAAAATGTTAAAAAGACCACAGCTGACATTCATTTGTTCTGAAGTATTTGATGTTTTCAGTAGCTTTCAGCAAGTCAGGAGAAGAAAAATAAAATACAGATGAAGAGAAATTCGCTTATTCTGAAGTGGGATACATAAGCAATAAATTTTTATGTACATACTTAAAGGAAAGTTAAAAACAAAGAGTTTATGACTAAGCTAGGTTTTGACTAACACAGGATGAGCAAGTCAATTCAAAATGGCAAAAATCAGCTAATTTGTTTTAAACATAAGAGAGCACTCATTCGCTTTCATAACTTCTGAAATATGGACTGTATTCTGACACTGTGAATATTACTTCTGATTCTGAAGAGAAACAGAAAACAATTTTGAAGCAGAAATTCAAGTTACAGTTTTTCAAACAACAAAAAACGAACATGTATATTAGAATTGCTAGAATTGTTCTGGTACAATTGTTTCTAGCATGTGTTGTATGGTGATGGAAATCATGAAACCCAAGACAATGTCCATCAGGAAACGTAGTGAGAATTGCAGTGAAGAGTGTGGCAAACAGGACAAAGAGGATCTAAGCAACATCATTACTTCCAAATGATAATTCACAACAACCATGCCCAACATTTTTGCATACGATGAATAGGTTGCTAGCCTGGAATAAAACAATATGCTTTGAAGTTGGCCACAGATTCATGAATTGATGATAGAAACAGTGGTACCAGAACAATTCTAGCAATCGAGGGAAGAGAGAGAATCATAGAATGGTTTGAGTTGGAATAAACTTTAAAGATCATCTAGTTACAACCCCCCTGCTGTGGGCAGGGACACCTCCCACTAGACTAGGCTGTGCCAAGGCCCCATCCAACCTGGTCTTGAATACCTCCAGTAATGGAGCATTCACAGCTTCCCTGGGCAACCTGTCCCAGTGCCTCACCACCCTCCTGAAGAATGCAATCCTTACATCTAATCTAAATCTACCCTCTTCCAGTTTGAATCCATTACCCCACATACTATTGCTACAAGCTCTTGTAAAAAGTCTGTCCTGAGCTGTCTTGTAGGCCTCCTTCAGATATTGGAAGGCTGCAATGAGGTCTCGCTGGAGCCTTCTCTTCTCCAGGCTGAACAACCCCAACTGTCTCTCCCAGTCCTTGTAGGAGAGGTGTTCCAGCCCTCTGATTATGTTTGTGGCCCTCCTCTGAACCCACTCCAACAAGTCCATGTCCTTCTGGTGCTGGGGGCTCCAGAGCTGGATGCAGTACTCCAGGTGGTGTCTCATGAGAACAGAGTAGAAGGAGGGAATCACATCCCTTGATCTGCTGACCATGCTTCTTCAGATGAAGCTCAGGATATGGTGGGCTTTCTGGACTGCACTTGCACATTGTTGGTTCCTGTTGAGCTTTTCATCAACCAGCACCTCCAAGACTTTTTCCTTACGACTGCTCTGAATCCATACTCTGCTCAGCCTGTATTTGTGCTTTGGATTGCCTCAACCTAGGACCTTGCCCTTGGACTTGTTGAACTTTGTGAGGTTGACATGGACCCCACTCTCAAACCTGTCCAGGTCCCTCTGGATGAAATCCCTTCTTTTCAGCATGTCAGCTGCACCACACAGCTTGGTCTGTAAACTTGCTGAGGATGCACCCAATCCCACTGTCCATGCTGCCAACAGGGATGTTAAACAGCACTGGTCCCAGTACCAGTCTCTGAGTCTCTGGCTGGACATCAAGACATTGACCGCAACTCTGAGTGCAGCCATCCAGCCAATTTCTTATCCACCAAGTGGTCCATCTGTCCATTTAAGTGTCTCCAATTTAGAGACCAGGATGTCATGTAGGAGAAGATAAAGTTTGCACTAGTAGAGCATGAAAATTAATGCACATGTAAAACCTTCATTAAGAAAAAATGTTTTAGAGAATCAAGGCACCTGGCAGGATGAGGATGATATGAAAGTTTTTAACATAGTGGAAGGATAAAAGAAAACATCTGATTCACTCTTTTACATTTATTAAATTTCCTCTTATCCAAGACAAATTTAAAAAGTTGAACTAAATCTTTTTCTTGCTCTAGGTATCACAGAGCAAGAAGAGAATGTTAGCTAAAAGATGGAAATACTGAGACATTTGGTTGCATGCAGACTCAGGAATATTTCTAAGAAATATGCCTGCATACAGATACTTAACTAGAAACTGGATTATTTATATAAACCTGGATTATATAAATGACATTAAGATCTGTGCAGTTTTTATTCTTACTGTGGGAAAAACAAAACTTGGGGTTTTCACAGAGTGATAGAAAAAGCAGCCACCTGCATTAAAGGTGAACGAAAGTGTGAAAAGTAATAGAAGGACTAAATACAGGCGTAGGGAAGAGTCAACACACTGAAGCAAGGAAGATAGTCAAAATAAAACAGTATTGTTGCCTGCTTTCTAAATGACATAAAGTTGTAACAAGTTCCTTCTGTATGAAGAAATAATAGGGTTAGTTTTATATCTGATGGAACCTTCAACACAGATAAACTATTCTACAGAGCTATTAACTGGACAACAGCTTACATTTTTAATATGAGTTTGTAAAAACTAAAATGAATTAACCATATAATTTACAATAGAAGCAAACAAAAACTGAATGCTTAATGAATAACAAATTTTATGTTTTCATTTTTACATATAAAAACTTCAGTCTTTCTTTTTTTTTTGGGTGAAATATATATTAGCCGAAATCAGCTGCAAAACACTATAAAAAGAGGATTATCAGACAAAAAGAGATTTTTTTGTTTGTTTGTTTCCAGTGTTATTCTTGATTTACCTGCAAGACCATTGTGGATTGAAAAAGCATAATGGAGTGAAGTATGGTTCTAAACATTTTACATATAAGTGTAATAAAAGAGATCTTTGAGATAAGATCCATGACACAATGTAAAACTTAGAAGAAAGCAGCTAAGGTTTTACCACAGAGTTGTAAATGGTATAGCCTCATTAAAGAAGTAATTTTTTAAAGACGATAAGGAAGTAATTGCTGAGAAGAATGCATGGAACAAAATATACTGTGGTCATTAACAGATTAGTCACATGAAAAAGATCATTTGGGAGGGGTCAGTGGAAGACAGTGGTCTTGAAGAAAAGGAAACTTCATATCTACAGTAACTGGGAAAAAACAAAACAAATCAAAACAAAACAAAAAAACAATAAAACCAAATTTATGTAGTACCTCTTGTCTCCTATTTTCAATTCCTTGAAATAGCCAAAATGGTACCTCTTTGGATTGTTAAATCCATCTTTCTTAAGCATGGAAAAATATTCACATGCTTGACATAGAGATGTACCATCATTGGACAGAGTTTATTAGGCTTGAATTTCAATCATTAGAAACCTTTCCTATTCTTAGTCTGGTTAAACACAAAATCAGAATAAAAATAAAATTTTAAAAAGGGTGTGGAAATAAATTATCGTATCAGAATTCCTTTATTCAACAATTAAACTGCAGAATGGCTTTAACAAAACAAAATGACATTTTGATCATTGAGCCTTAAACAAAAAGCTAGCATCACTTACTGTAATATTGATGTTTCGGGAAGAATCACAGGTAGAACAGTGTTCAGACTACGTCTGTAATAACAAGGAAAACAATACCAGGCTCTGGATTCCTCCTGTGTGGTGTAGCTCCATGTCTGCTCTGATCAGCTGTTAGAGTGGCCCTGGCCCTGGGCTAGGACTTACCACCCTCTAAGGCATAACCTGTGCATGATTCAGAAGTCTGCCCAGGCACAGATGTAAACAGGTACTTTCGGATATGGAGCAGTCTGTTTATGAGAGAGTGAGAGAATTTCCCATACGAATTCCTCTAAGAAATTTCCTTGAAACATTTTTTTCTTATTTCTAAGAACCTAGGTATGGCTGAGCCTGTATAATGCCATATTATGTTACTGTATTATAGATTACTGTATAAAGATTATATTAATAACAGTGTATTAAAACACATTATGTATATCACTGTATAATAGTGAATCCATTGTCCTTTGATAGGTTGAGGTCATTAAGGAAGAAATGGGAAGAGATCTTTATCACAGTGAGGACAAAAATGATTCAGTGATAGCTATATACATGCCTATATTAATTAGTTTAAAATAAAACAATTTTGTATTAGGTTTATGTCAGATTAAATGCATATTTGTTTGTTGTTTTGTTTTTGTTTGGTTGGGTTTTTTTTGTTGTGTTGTTTGGTTTGTTTTTTTTTTTTTTTTCTGAAATGATAAGTATTCACTTATTTAGCATCAAAAACTGTCTTCAATATAAGTTCATTAATAATAAGGCCAAATGAACTATTATAATCGTGACTTCTAATGTTCTGGACACAGGACAGAGTTTTATGCAGATTTTGATGTAACATAAAAAGGTCTGAAGGAGAACGGTTTTTTCTCTTGAACACACAGAAAACAAATATTGGATAATACTGCACAGCTGTAATTTTATTTTGCTTGCAGTGTTCATTTAGGCTCATAGTACCTGTTCCTTTAGAAACCTGGCTTAGGCTTTGTCCAATCAGTCAATCTTTGGTTTAACTACCCCCTTGATCTTAAACACTACTAAGAAAGCAGGTAATTGACAATAATAGTTAAAGGTGCTGGCTGCTTTTAAATAAATTCAAATTACTTTCCCATAAAATTCATCCTATGCAAAAATATTAAAATATTTCTGCACAGTCCCGTACCTGAATTTGTAAAACACCTTGAAAAAGAGTATGGATTAATGACTACACTTTACAATAATATCACTTCTCTAAGAGGATTTTTTCTTGTTTCTACAGCAATTACTCAGACTCCACATTATTCTCTTCAACTGTTTTTTTTTTCCTTCACATGAGCCAAATATATTTGTCTGCCTTGCTGTTACACCAAGCCTATGTACTGTAGCTGTAGAATTATCTTTGTCTTTAATGTGTAATTTCTTTTTCAGTCAAGTGGAATAATTAGTTCTTTTTCTTCAACAGATGAAGCTTGTCTCATCTTCACAGCTTTAAAATGGAGCTCTCTCTAGCTGAAAATGCCTTCTCGACTGATGTAAGGGTCCTTGGTTGTTCCACAGCTCTGCAGGAACTCATCAAGATTTCTCACCTCACTGAATACAAGGGATTATTATTTTTTTCTGTCAATGTTATTCTGGAGATCTTAAAAATTAATGCATTCATACTGCATATCAATAGAAACTAACTTGGAATATTCATAGAATGGTTTCAGCTGGGATTGTATAAACTTTGGTTTAGCTCTGTTGCTACTGATTCCTATCATTCCTTCCATATTCTCAAGAGTTACATTATGGTGTCTGCACTTTGAACAGTACGTTATTTGTACATATCAACCCATTTAAATGTTACACCTATCACAGGGATAAATACTACAGAATTTCATTAGAAGTGAAGAATGTAATTTTACATTCAGCAAGGGTAGTTGTTGAAAATCTTTGTTATCCTGCAATTCATTTTCATGCCAGAACCATTACCAAAATAAAAGCTTCCTCTCAAACAAAATTTGATGAATTTTGTCTGATTCCAGTCTGTATTTACTTATTTTTTCAGAAAAAGAAGAGGCTGTTACAGCTTTACTGTAACTGAATTAAATGTAGGCTTTGCAAATACAGAACAATGAAACAACTGTCTGAAATTAAAAATTGTCAGGCTGCTGGTGTATGCTGTATGCAGAAAAAAAACACGATCAGGGCAAATTCTAACCAGTGAAAAAGCTGCTACTACTATTTTAGCTATGTCTTTTGTACAATATTGTAAAATTAGAAAAATGTATAAGAGTGAATGTGGAATCCTTTAAATTCTACATAACTTCACTATATAACAATCATGAAAGAAAATTTAAACTGGAACAGAACTTTCTCTTTTTCGGTTCCCCTCCATGCCTGTAGAGTTAACATTATGCAGTCTGCAGAGGAAGCTGAAAATAAGGAAAAGAATATAAAAGCTATATTTGATATAGTAAGGAGAAAAAAAAAAAATCTACATGCAAATTAAAGACAAAAAACTGCCATTTGCAAATTCAGAGGCAGATTCTTTTCTTGGGAGGAAACAAAAAAAACACAAAGAAAATCAAACAACAAACAAACAACAAAACAAAACATCCAAGCACCAAACCCTCAAAATGGACTAAACTCAACTGAAGAAGGGTTAAGGACATAACCTTCAATTGATCTGTTATTAGTTCAACTACTAAAATAAATGTTATGAGAAATCTCATTAAAGGCAAAACTTCAAAGTGTACTTCAGAAAAGGACATAATTTTCAAATCAATGTGAATTGTATATGGCACTGACTGCATTTTCAAACATTTCAAAATAAACTATATTCACAGTAAACATACTTAATATTTGCTCACACTACATTATAAATTCTACAATTATAGTATCAATTTATCAACAAAGAGATGGAATGCAACAAACCATGGGAGATATTAATTAAAAGCCGTCTCTTAATTGCATGCTAGAAAGTGTAAGACAGACGCTACTTTCCTGAAGGCAGACGGAGCATTGTATTTACAATTCATTTATGGACATATGCCCAGATTTTAGCTTATCTATCATTTGCTACATGCTGAGTTTGTTGCATACAAGCTGCCATTACTAATAGTTTGGGACAAAGCCATGAAATTTCAAGTACTGTATATTTCAGGTCAGAGCACAATCTCATTAGTGTCATATGAAATAAATCCACCATTCCCCTGCTAACAAAACCTGCTGGTGACCAACTGAACTGCAATATCGGTTTACTTCAATTTTCTCTGTTTTGGTGTATACTAAATTGTTGAGTTGGTTTGGGTTTGTTTGTTTGGTTGGTTTATTTAGGGTTTGTTTGTTTTGTTTTGTTTTGTTTTGTTTTGTTTTTTTTCCTATGCTATAGAAACACAGCTATATTTCTTGTCTAAACTCTTTTAATTTCATTTGTAATTTCATTTTCAATATAATTCTTTATGCATACTATCCAGGTTACAAACACTATGCAGTACACAGTTCCACAGATGGCAGAAAAAACTGCTTTCATTTCAAATAACACATTGTGTTCAGAAAGACAAATATGCTCTACATTCAGAATCAAATCTTTTGAAATAATTTAGAAGACATCCAGTTTTTGGCTTTTCATGTGTACTGCATAGAACTGAAGGAACTTTCCAATGGATCACTGCAAGGAATTTTGAATGCCACAGATAATGTGTTTTACCAAGCACTTCAGAATTTCCTTTTGAACTTTAAGGTCAGTGAATTACTGGCTTGTTTAGAAAGTGCAGAACTGGTATTATTGTAGTGACAGTTTCAGCGTGAAGAGATGGAATTTAGATACTTTCATCTGCAAAACCATTTTTTTTCTATTTGTTTGTTCGTGCAAAAACATTCCTGAAGCCATAACACTATACTAGAGAACTGAGATTATTAATTTTATAAATTTTTCTAGATTGTAAACCATGTTTTTTCAATATTAATTTGATTCCATTTGAATTTATTAGAATTGAAAGGCTAGGGCTGGGAGTGTGAAGATTCAGAATAGTTACAATTTTTTTCATAGGCACTTGTTTTAAGCTTTTATTTGTCATTTTATTTAGCAGACTTGAAGCAGCAAATGCCTGTTTAAACCAGCAAGTGGAAAAATTCAATAAGAAGGTATTAATAACCTTGACTAAAAGAAATAAATGCTAAGGGCTTTTAATTTACCAAGAACTGGAATTTTTATATGAAGCTCCCAAACAATTTGTTCTCTTACTGTCGTGTATAAAAGTATGTCCATACTCAGCTTTATCTTAAATGTTCTTTTAAAAGCCCAAATCATGCCCTGTTTTCTGAGATGCAATATTACGGAAAATCTGCAGTTTAACTTTGCATTGATTGCAGTACAGAATGGGATGTAGATATTGTTTCTGTATGATTGTGGAAGAATTTAGAACTCTTAGATTTCTTTTTTTTTTTTTTTTTTTCTTTTTTTTTTTATCTTGTGAGCTCTATTTTTCAACAAGCCAGAAAATGGTTAGGAAATATATGCTTGCTCTCTTGGGCTCTATTATAGTACATGAGAAATAACCTGTCATCCCTTGGGTATCTTAGATACACATACATGAACTAACATGGACATGAAGAGCTTGAACTTTTAGGAAATGCTGTCCAAAGGCCAGTTTTGGTATCCTAGTGTATCTAAACCTTTAAGTGCTTAGTCTGAAGCAGCTGAATCTAATCTTTGCCAGGAGACTAAAAGGGCTTGTACATACCTGAATGACTGATTTTGTTGAGGAACAGGGTCTGTAAGGCCCTGTCTAAGCCACAATGGCCAAGGTACTGGCTGTACATTGGTAATAACTGTATCCTATTGGCAGCCAAGAATTTGATTCAAGCTGTTGTGTTATACAGTGATACTATTATTAAGCTTGGGTCAGTCTTATCATACACAGTGTCATTTTGTACTAAATCGAAAACTCCAAGGAGCAATGATATACAACTACATGGTTTATTTCCATTTTTAGTGTTTATCTTTTGCATGTTAAAAGAATTAATAGTTTTCTTTAATACATTTTACTGCCACTAAAAGAAGTCTATTACAAATGCCAACAGCATGTAAGTGATATGATAGAATTGTAAGAAATATCCAGATACTGTGTTAACATATTTACATTGACAACAAAAGTTATGTCAAGCATGGATGACTTGATCTGTATAACGCTAGATTTTCATTCTCTCATGGTCTGGTCAACGATTAAATACTATCAGGAGTGCCTGAGGAAGCATTAGAAATGAATATAGGTTTTTGCCTTTTCTTGCACACCTACCTACACAAGACATACTACCCTGTTCTCTTACTATTTAGTCATCATTTGAATATTTTAGACCTACTGTCAAAATAATAATGCTGTTTATTATGCTGAGGGTTTAGGAACACATCCTTTGGTGAGTTAGCCTTGACTCGACAGGCAAATTCCCACCCAGGCACTTGTTATTTCCACTCTGTCAGTGGGATGAGATGTGAAGAAAATAGAATAGGAACAAGAACACTTGTGGGTTGAAATAAGACAAGGAATCACTTACCAATTGTTGTTGTGGGCAACATATCTTAACTTGGGGAAATTTACTGCTAATTAAAATACAAAATTAATTACTACTTTGGGTAGTGGGAAATAAACAAAAAATTTCCCATTAAAACAATATCTTTCCTCCTCCTTTTACTAGGCTTAACTTCACTCCTTCACTCCAGTCTCCTATATCATCCCCTCAGATGGGGTCTGTAGCCGGTCCATAACAGTTTGTCTCTACTGCTCCTTCCTCCTCACACTTTTCCTTGCTCCACCATGGTCTGGAAATGCATCGCTACACCGCCCATGGGCCACCTTTCCTCCTCCTTCTTCTTCTTTGACTTGGACATTTGCAGAGCTGTTTACTGATTTATTTTTTTTTTTCCCCTCACTTCTCTCTGCTGAGCAGCATTTTGCCCTTTCTTAAATATGGTTTGCACAAGGTGCCACTACCTTGTCTTTGGGCTCAGCTGAACCCTGTGGTGGGTCAGTTGGAGCTGGCTGGAACCAGCTCTGTCCTGCCCAGCAGCCTCTACTTACAGAGGCCACCCTGCAGCCCTTGCTATTGCCAGCACCTGGGCCCCTGCACCTGGTACAAACAGCATGAAATTGCTCACAGAAGAAATTGTTCTTCGAAGTTGTTCTAGGCTTCTCTTTGTCCTTACCTTAATGACTTTTCCTTTTAGCTTGAACACACACCTAGATGCCACCCACTTTTACAGGGTTTTCCAAGGTCACACCCTTTTGAATTTCTAAAGTGGCTAGAAACATAAAATATGTAAAAATAATATCAATATAGAACTTACACATAATATATAACATAATAAAAAATAAAGCACCAGGTAACAAAAGTGAGTTCTATGTCATCATTTTTATAAATTGTTATAAAACAGGTATGCTGATGAAAAATAGCAGCTAATATAAGAAACCACTGGCAGAAGAAAAAGTAGAGCTGGTCTCCTTCACAATCCTCAGACCTGTCTTCTGTGCAATAATCAAAAATTATTACTTAAGTTTATTCTCCATTGAAACACCCTGCTTAAACACCTTCACTCCAGGCCCACTTGAGTGAGTAGCAGAAAGCACAGTACAATATTTTCAAAGCATTCAAAAGTTTTCTTATTTGAAAAGAAAGCAGGTCATTTTCACTTGCTATTCTGGAGCATTATACATTGACATTCAACATACTAAATTGAACTAAATTCCTTTCTCATCTTAAGTTCAAGTGCTGCAAAGGCTGACCTCTTCACTAAAAAGCTGGCTGGAATTTACATTTTCTCTAAAACATTTAATTAGACTCATTAATATAATAAGCGCTGATAAATTCAGAGTGAGGTGGCAGCCTGTTCCTTGATAACCTCCTTCTGGACTTCAGAACTTAAAGCTATTAAGGTGTCATAGCTTACAGAACATGCTCAAGTTGAATTGGATCCTCCCCTGGAAGACACTATGGAAAACTAAATCAGCAGCTGCTACTTTTTCATCTTCATGCATCTTTGCTGCTATCAAAACAATTCCTACATAAAATGGGATTTTTCAGCCAGGTGGCCACCAGAAACAGTTGGTCTTATAGGCCCTCTAAAGTTAGAACTTCGAACAACCAAGTAAAATGTTTTTTTCACTGTTTTATAGCACTTCTGTGATCCGATTATAACTGTTATGAGTGAACTTTCTTTATGTTGTATTAATTGCTTACCCCAATGTTGAAACTGCTGTGAAGTAAGGAAATGCTAGCACTTCTTTTATTTTCTATCATAGGAACTGGGCAGCATGTAACATATTTGTCAACATTGTTGGGAATGACAAGCAAGTAGAAAGCCAGAATACCTAGCAACTCTTTGTAAGGACAGCTCAAGGACTTTTTTGAAAAAAAGACATCTGAAGGGAAGACATTTCTTAGTTTCAAGAGACATTTCACACTAGTGACAAAAACCTAAGTTATATTGTCATTGTTACAGGTGTGATCAACCCCTTCTTAACCAAGCACGCAATAGGCTGATATAGGCTCCAAAGGAGGTAAAGGCTTGAGCCATGATCAGGCCAAGAACTCCTCTAGGAAATCCACAAAGGAGCAGAGCAAATTAGTGGGCACCAATGGATGTGAGCTTGGAATAGCAATCATGTGATTAATGCATGAATAGTGGGTGACTCTTCCAAGACTCATTTATCAAGGAACAAAGAAAGTAGTGAGGACGAAGAGTCTCATGCATACCTTTCCCATTATAAACATGTTTACTATGAGCTAACCACTTCATCACGCAAATATGACTGCCATAGTAAGCCTCCTTTGTGTTCTCTCTGCTAGGAAGTGTGGCTGCACGACAGTGAACTTCCTTTCAACTGGGATGCCTCTCAAACCTGCTCCTCAAAGCAATAAAATCTTTCAGCAAAAACAAATCATTGGATGGCCTAAATTTGTGTTCTACCCGGATGACAACTCGACTGCACAGCAGGCAACTTGTCTCACATTTTAGTCCTACATTGATTGGTCCAATAGAAAGTTTAATGGACATTAAAAACCTTTAATAAGATTGGTTCTTCAACTACAGTACTATCATACAAAATGAAGTCAAAATTCGAGTGCCTCTTTCCTGAAAACTGTCTTGGTGGTTTTTTTTTTAAGAAAAAGTTTACTTGATTACTAGTTTATTAATGTAGCTTCTGATATATACTAAAACAACTGCTCATCTTGTTAGTATTAAAATATGAGTTTAACAACTGATTAAGAAACAGAAAAAATCAACACCTTACAAGTTTGTTTCCCCAGCTGTATGTAGGTAGATATTTTATTCTCTCTGAAAGAAGAATTAGATTTTAGTGCACTGTTTTTCAAAGTTATTCATATTATCTTTTAACAAGACCACATCCTCTTTTCTTATTCCTTATGTCCTGTTCCCCAGTTGCTCATAGAGGTTGTTTTAAGATTATATTAAGAAAAAAGTTTAAAATATATTTAAGTTCCTTATAAATAACAAGAAATATAGTTTATTTTGTTTTATACCCCCCATATAAATCTTAGGGCTGAATCTTATCCAATCTAGGCAATTTTTCTGATATACTTCTTCCAGTGTGTCTATTTTCTATCTAATGTTAATATCAACCGTATAGAAAATGAATTCTACCAGCCGATCCAAAACAGCCACACAGGTTGTATGAATTAAATTCTTTAGTTTGATAACATCTGCGAATACGCGTGTTGTTTTGGTACATTTTGTAGCAACCTAGAAATATCTTTGCTTGAGGACAAGTGGTAGTGTGACAAACCTGGCTTCCTCAAATAACCTTGTTTAAATCATAGATTTAGACTCCTAGAGAAATGCAGCTATGGCACATGCAGCCATAACTCATTTTCTACCGAACTTTCTCTTGGAAACTACTTATATAACTGAATTAAACAATGCTCACACTGTTTCCTGCTGGTTTGCTCAAATATTATTTCTTTTTTTCATATGGAAACAATATCAAGAAAGAAGTCATGGCACCAGAAAAAACTAGACCCTACAGCTAATAAGTCAAATTATCTCAATTCTATTGGTTTCAGGAGTTTGTGAATACAATGTGGAATTCTCTAACGTTTCATACAGCAATTTTGTTTATGATAACTGCTTACGCCTCTCTAGTATTTCAGGGAAATATTTGATTGACATGTAGAACTTCTGCCCAACTGGTAAAAGAGAGTAAGAAAATTAATGAGCTGAGGCGTCCAATATATAAATCAATGTACCATTATAGACATTCACTCAAACTAGGATGAAACAAGTTGTTGCTCCGAAAGAAACATAATTTGTGTTAGCCAAAACCAACATTGACAAAAGATAAGTGATATTTCATCTTTTTTTTTTTTTTTTTTTCTCCCAGAGAGTTAAATAATTTAATTCATTTTCATTAGATAAAATTATCATTTCCTACAGGACATTTTAAAAGAGTGTGTAACTTTCTATAATATTAACAACTGATATTATTTATTAGAATAAAGTCAGTGTGACAGTCATACAAGCAGATTCTTGTGGATTCTTCTCCATTTTTCTTTTAGTTTAGTTTGCTGAAAAGTGTTTCTGCAGTCTTGTGAAGGCCTCCTGAAGAAAAGGACAACATCGCAGCTGGAGAGACTTTTTGTGTGACTATACTCTCTTCTTACCACTGCAACTTTGAGAGAACAAATTAAACAAAGCATTGCTGTATCACATTAAATTATGCACATATGAATACATTTAGGATTACAAGGTTCTCCAATAACAGAAACAAGTAATATAAATGTATATGGTAATTAGGAACAGATTTTTTGAAAAGCCTGTTGACTTTGTCATTGCTACAGCTTGTGGGTTTTGTGGTGCATATAGCTGAGGTTGGTAAGGGTGGATAAAGTATTCTGTAGTGTATTGTACTGACCAAATAGCATACTAGAACAAGCTACAGCTCTGCCTGTGCATCCAGATTTACTACTGATGGGGAAATGGGAAATGGGAAATGCAGCTTATAGATTTACAGGGACAACAGCTGATTAGAAAGAGAATAAAGCAAATTTAACAAACTATATAAACGGGAGAATTAGATATGAAAGACACAATTTAAAATAGTATGGAAGTGAATGTTAATAATTTTAGGAAAAATTACAAGCATTTAAATTGAACATTTTTTTTAAAAAAAACCCTCTGCCTAGTCACTTACATGCCTGAGTTGTAAAGTCTTCCCCTCTTAAACTCCTGAGACACCATACAAACCAAATGAAGGAAGTGCTTGGAAAAAGCCATCACAAATTTACCACAGGCAAGTCATGCCAGACAAACCTAATCACTTTCTACAATAAAATAACTTCTTCGGACTAACAGGTAAATTGGTAGAAATAAAGATCCTGTTCTTATACAAGTTATTTCAACAATTAAAAAAGAGAATGGGAAAAAAAATGGTTTAAATTGTGCATTTCAGAGGGTGATTTTCAATATGACTTGTAAACTTTAATAAACCATGCAACAATCATATCAGTAATGCATAATTATAGCAATTAGAAAAGAATAATAGCCTAATGTTAACATATGGGACTGCTGTTCCTATGTATGGAACATATGTTACAGAAATACAGTAGTACAAAATATCTTGTATCATTTAACAGTAAGATTTGACCCGGACCTGACAAAACTGCCTATAGAACTCAGTTTCTGAAGACTAGCTATTGCTATTCATAAAGCTGCCCTAAATTTCATTCCTTTAGGCTCTGCAACAGACCTTTGAAACTGAAACAAGCACCTATATTCCCTATAGTGACTGCTGGGATTGAAGCATCTCACTATGGGATTCATAGCACACAGCACTCCTAAACAAGGAAGAGGGAATAAATGCATTTTAAGTACCAAACTCAGTGCATTCATGTATTTTCAAGTGACATTCCTGAAATCTGTTCCCGTTGGATGGCTAGCACACCACCAACTCTATAAACAGACAAGAAACTGTGCCTAATTGTCAGACATTGGAAGGATACAACTTCCTAAAGTTTGCATTTTTCCCTGCCCACAAGCACAAAGCGTCTCAGGATCATGAGAAAGCATTACCAGAGAGGCACATAAGAGAATTTCCATATATAGCCTTGAGCACTAAGGTTGTAATTTTTTTTTCTTTCTCAAAGAATGACATCAAAAATGCAATCTACATTTCTAAAATGATCTGGGAGTATCTTCAAGGAGAGAAAAAAAAATCAAGAGAGAAAAGAAAAAAAAGAGTCCAAAAAAAAAAGAGAAATAACAGAGAGAAGAGGTAAATTAAAGTACAGCCTGACAAGCAGGACAGATTAGAAAGATGGGAAGGCAAATAAAAACTTAGAATGGATACAACAGCAAGAGGTGAAGAATAGGATTAAAATTAATTGTAGAGAATTTACAGCTCCATATTTTAGAGGTAACACTAGTATTTGTCATATTTATCAGCTGTTTAATATAGAAATCTTATAACTTCTGTATAATTCCTAAGATTTCCAAGTCATAACAGGCTCTCCATTTGGTCTACAATTCCCCTATGCCACATTTTTTAGAGTCTCAGTATGACGCACAGAATCTAAGAATCACAGAAGGTAGGGTTTGGAAGAGACCTCTAGAGACCAGGTAGTCTAACCCCCCTGCTAAAACACATTTGTCTAAATCAGGTTGCACAGGACTGCATCCAGGTGAGTTTTGAAAGTCTCCAGAGAAGGAGACTGACTCCACAACCTCTTTGGGGAGCCTGTTCCAGTGCTCCGTCACCCTCACAGGAAAGAAGTTTCTCTTTGGGTTCAGATGGAACTCCCTGTGTTCTTATTTCTGCTCCTTGTCCTATCACTGGGCACCACTGAAAAGAGACTGGCCTCACCCTCTTGACACTCACCCTTTAGATGTTTATAAGCATTGAGAAGATCCCCTCTCAGCCTTCTCTTCTGCAGTCTAAACAGCCCCAGGCCTCTCAGCCTTTCCTTGTAAGACAGATACTCCAGCCCCCTCATCATCTTCATAGCCCTCGGCTCGACTCTCTCCAATAGTTTCTTGTTTCTCCTGAACTGGGAGCCCTGAACTGGACACAGTACTCCAGATGTGGCCTCCCCAGGGCAGAGTAGAGGGGGAGGAGAACCTCCCTTGACCTGCTGGCCATGCTCTTCTTAATGCACCCCAGGATACCGTTGGCATTCTTTACCAGGAGATCACACTGCTGGCTCATGGTTAACTTGTCCACCAAGACTCCCACGTCCTTCTCCAGGTGCATGGGGTCATTTCTCCCCATGTGCAGCACTTGCCCTTGCTGTATTTCATTCATTAGCCCATTTCTCCTGCCTGTCTGGGTCTTGCTGAATGGCAGCACAAGTTTCTGGTCTGTCAGTCTCTCCTCCTAGCTCTGTACTGTCAGTAAACTTGCTGAGGGTACATTCTGTCCCTTCATCCATGTCACTGATGAATATGTGGAACAAAACTGGATCCGGTCCTGACCTCTGGGGAGCTCTGCTAGCTATAGGCCTCCAACTAGACTCCCTGCCACTGATCACAGCCAGTCTGTCACTCAGTTATTTCTCAATCCACCTCACTTTCTACTCATCTAAACCCTACTTCCTGAGCTTACCTATGAGGATGTAATGGGAGACCGTGTCAAAAGTCTTGCTGAAGTCAAGGTAGCTTGAGCTTCCACGTCTCTCCTCTCATCTACCCAGCCAGTCATAGAAGGCTAATCAGGTAAACAATTCCATTAACACTGTGATACCCTGTTCCCAAACGGTTCCATAAACTCACAGTTATATATTCCTTTAAATCCTCTTGATACTTCATTTACACCATGTTGTTTCAAGAATATTCCCAATTAGTAGCAACTGCTACTAAACTATTAGTTTTTATTAAAAGAAGTATAATTGTCAAGCACAGAACAAATACAATTGCCACTTCAGTGACACTGGAATACTAGATACTTTTACTGTCTGTACCATCAATGTAAATCATGGTTACAGATGGAGTGAAAAGTCATTCAAACAGGATAATGTTAAGAAGAAATTAGCATCAGCAGACTGACAGCTAAACAAGAGTCTGAGCTGGAAACAATGTCTCTGTCTGGTTTCCCAGTAGAGAAGGTATGTATTATGATGGGATATTCTTTAATGAGAAAAGATAAAAGAAAACACTTGTTTGAGATTTTAAACGGGTTGCTGTAAATGTCACGGGCTGGTTTTGGTGGTTTGGTTCTGGGTGTTTTTTTGTTTGTTTGTTTTGTTTATTTTTTTTGTTTGTGTATTTATTTACTTATTTTTTTACTTAAATTTTTCAGTTTTAAGTACTGCTTATGTGTTACAACCTGATATTAGTCCTTCCACTGAATAAATCTTGCAAGGATCCAGGCTGTTGTTAGTAGTATATATCATGATTAGTAATTTGAAAAGAGTAAACTGGAGACCTTCGGGCAACTTGGAGTCTCATACCAAAGAGACAATTGAAAGGGGTACTTTGCATAGACCTTTCTGGCAAAAAGCTGGTATGTTCCTCTTCCATCTTCCTTTTTTTGTGGAAATATTCTATTTTCAGCAATAAATGACTAAATAGTTCTGGTAGTCCTGGACTGACAGTGACTACTGCTGAACAACTATGAATTCATTTAAGAAAAAAAAAAAAAAAAAAGAAAAAAGCTATCCTTATCTGGTCATGTTAGATTTTAAAGCTCATTTAAAAAAATCTGAAGTAGGCCATGGTGAAGCTATTCTTGCATTATGTTGAACTAAAATAGTTTATCAGACAATCTGTATGCATGATGTCTTAAAAAAGAAATTAGCACATTAAAAATAAATAAAAGATTGCACAAATCTTAGTAATCTTCTAGTGATCTGATAAAGAAGTATTTATTTGGCACATTACTTGAGTTTAAAGGCAAGAGAAGGAGCATTGACAAATAGCCTTTGTGAGTATAACTTTGATATTTCAATGGAATAGTTTTTTCTTTATGTGGGGAACTTCAGAGATTGAAGCCAAACATTTATAAGGAAAATAAAGCCTAGGATTCTTTTCATCCCAATAAGCATAGTTTATTGTGTTGTGTACCACTTACCATGCTAGTACACTTTTACAATGCAACAAATTATCTTACAAGCCTTATCTTCCTATCAATACTTCCTGAAGATTGCATTTAATCCCCCTAAAACCAATAGAAAAATTGAAATAATTTATATTCAGGTACAATTTTATTGGTGTGCATATCCAATTTCATTCCTCCAGTGTGTGAAATAGTGAGATACCTTCAATTGTAAAGCTGAAGATGAATAAAATCCCTTGTGAACTAGCTCTTTAGTTCACAAATAGTTCCTTGAAAAAGAAGTCATTTTCCTGGTAGCATGACCTTCAACTATGGCCTCTTGTACTGCGGTTTTCACATGCTCATCAGTCCCTCCACTGTACCATGAGGACACCTGCAGTAAAATTATTTTGCTAAATGTTATCTGACAATTTACTTCTTCATGATGCTAAGGGATTTTGGAAATTAATTTTTAAAAGCTAGCATTTTAGAACTTTATTTTAAATATAAGGTGAGGAGAAAAATAAAAAAGCTATCACAAACTGGAGTCTACTGGTAATAAGAATAGCAAAAAAAAAAGCCATGGATAAATGGTCACACTACATAATGTTTATTTTTCATTAGGATGCATAGAAAACACTCAAGGTCATTTCTTCATGGTACTTGGTGTAATGGAAGCTTGCAAAGGAAGAGAGAGAGCTGAAACAAAGAGCTTATAAGCAGAAACATCAAAAAAGGTAGTGAAAACGGATATCAAGTGACAAAAAGGAAACTAGAAAAATGATGCAAGGAAAAAGCAGAGGAAGCTTGTAACAACATCAGTGAAGGATGAAGAAGGAATAAACGCTGAGAAAGAAGCTAAAAATATTGATAAAGAGGATAGAAAATGACAGACAATCAAAGCATACAGATGAAATTATACTGGAGGATTAAGACCAGGAGAAACTTAGAGGAAAAGATTAAAAAAAAAAAAAAAAAAAATAGCCAGAAGGGATAAAGACATGAAAGTACTTGATCAAAACTATGAAAGACCTTTAAAGCCAGCTGGAATTCTCTGCTTTCCTTGGCATAGAGTCACAAAACTTTTTCTTCCAGATCTTAGCTTGGTACTCTAATATGTCATTGCCTCATTCTCAATCAGAGGGAACTGAAAACCTCCTTACAGGGAGTCTGCAGTGGGCAATTTATTCTTAATTTTATTTTGAAAGCAAGGAGAGAAAAAAAAAATGTAGATGTGGCATACCATCTGATAGCAACAAGGGAGGGCAACAAGAAAGAAGTGACTGTAGAGGTACAAGATTGTCAATAATAATATCATTTTTCTGATTAATGTAGACATTTAGCGATACAGATACTGATGGTATACTTAAATGTGGATGGATTTGCATAAACAGCAGTCTCAATTCTTTATTTCTATCTGCTAATATATGGGCCAATCATTATTTACTTATGTCCTTTAACCATTTGAGCAGCAGTGATACTTTGTGGGAGAAATATGACACTGTGATAAAATATTCCTTTAGGTCTCCTTTCTTTATTGCGACTGTTCAAAATGGCTTCTGCTTGAGTAGCATTACCTTTGGTAGGTGCTGTACATATTATTTCTGTTCTTTAGTTCAAAATGCATAGGAATGGATTTTAATCAAGTAAACAAAAGGAGGACTGTGTTCACCTTGACTTTTCCACAGTCATGGTGTTTCAGACATAAAACTAAATTTAATTCAAATTAAACTGCCCTCAATTAGAGTAAATGGGGAGGTAAATGATGCTATTGTGTGTCAGAATATCCATTACACTAAAAAAAATTGTAGATGACCTACTTTGTACCAGAGTGTGGAATAGCTGCCAAAGCTGCATAAAGAATTAGATTATTTTAGTTATGCTCAATTTTGCAATTCAGAAAGTGCAAGCTTTATCTTAATGAAGTTGGCTGAGATACTTCATCTATAAAGAAATATAGTTAAGTCAGGTCCCTTTCCCCAAAATTACACTTCTTGTTTCTTCCCAGGACATACAAAAATAATCTGGCACAGAAATAGTAGTAAATAAGATAATAATAAGGTTGCAAATTTTATAGATTCACAGTTATGATTCTTAAACCTAATACAGAGTTGTAATTTCACATTAAGTTCATGACATTAAATTACTTGCTTGTTGTAATATCTTATAATTACAAAAGCTCAGTTTCTGGTTTATTGGTGTGGTCCGTGTTGACACTTACAACCTTTCTTTCCCT
>NW_008587630.1:87928-93383 GCF_000691845.1 Merops nubicus
ACAGCAGTTTAAAAGGTTTAAATTATTTAACATTTTCTTGTTAACATTTCTGTCTGGCATGTCTAGAAGAGAATCGTTGGAGCCACAATTCGAACAGTCACTGAAGATATGGGAGTGGAGACACTTTTTGTCATACTTTTCACAACAAAATCAATTACCAATGACACTTTTTATTTAGAAAAAGACAAAAAGCCACCTCAAATGTTAACAACACTCGAACAGAAAAATCTAGATTATTGCTTGTCCCTATCACTCTTCCTTTACAATTAATGGAAGAATGTATAATCTATCAGAAGAGGAAAGAACGTGGTGTTTATCACTAATAGGTGCTGAAACTTTTACATGTTAAACAGCCCACCCATGTTAATTTTTACAATACTGGTGACAACTGTTGAAAAAATAACATCAGAGCAAGCATTTCAAAGTGGTAAAAAAAGTAAAAGATTTAAAATGTCAGTTGCCTTGTGGTGAGATGCAAAATTTATCTGTTAATCAAAGGTTTTTTGTAGGGAATGATTTATCATCTAAGTCCTCATCAAAACTGTCTTAACTATTTTACGACAGTGCTCTGAGTTATTCAACAATGGACTAAATATTTTGGATTAAATTCTTGATTCACAAATAAGCATAGCAAAAAGTAGGGATACCTAAACACATTGTAAATAATTCCACTCCATAGTATTCAGCACTTTAGAATGTCATTGTAGTAGACTTTTTTTTTTTCCCAACACCATTGTTAAACACACACTAATAATACTGGCAAACAACTGAAAGTGTGAATGAATCTTTATCTTAACCGTTAGCACAGCCATATTTATTTTGTATTTTTATTTATTTTTATAGACCTGGTGCAGTTGTTTGTTACATGAAAATATTGCATGGTAGTACAAATTCTAAAGCATATTAAAAGAACAAAACCCTATTGATGAAAGAAATCAGAAATTATTGCCAGCCACTAAGTTTAGATAAATTTTAAATGAAATAACTTTATTTTTGAAGTTAATATATTTATATATTAAAGTACATATTTTGCAAAGATGTCAGAAAGTTATGTGGATATTTAGTATTGGGGAAGTTATGCACTGATGAGCTGCTCTTTTCATCATTTAGAGTAGCCTTCATCAGTATCTTTAGGAGTGGAAGGTTTAGCCCATTTTATGAGTATTTGCTTTATCTTTTGACTTTTCTTATGTTCTTCATACCATGGCTGGTAATCCTCTTTCACCTTTGGATACCTTTTAAAATAGTACTTGCTTTTAGACTTTTTTCTTTCTAAGGCTGTTCTAAAACAACAGCACTGTGACAAGAATGCCATTAATCTGCTCATTGTTCAAAGCTGCAGCTTGGTTTTCTTTTGCTTTAGTGTAGTTTTCTTGTGAGTATCAATATTACTGATGGAGCTCTTTTTTTTCAAATATATTGCCCAAGCCAGTTTGTTTGCAAGTTCTGTAATATCCTTTGAACCCATTGCTCTCAGACCAAATGATCCTTTATTATATGCTACTCCAATGACCTGGAAGATTCATATTATGTGTAAAGCAGACAAACTGTGTCCATGGTAGTATTTTTTTTTTTTTTCCTTGAGAAGAAAATGAATCAAGAACTTGGCCTAGTATTAAAATAAGATCATCTTTCTTATAACTTGACCCTGCTTATACTTATAACGATGCATTTGTCTAGTCCATACTGTGCAGAGATAGCTTTTGAAAAAGCTTTTGTGATACTGCTCAGATTTAAACTATCTTCATGCTTTTGCATATTGGCCAGTTTATTTTTACTTATGAGATTTCAGATAGCAATGTTTTACATGGCTGGGGTCAATTAATTTTTCCTCAGAGAAATGGGCAATAATAAGAGACAAATAATGGAATGCAAAATGATTATTCCTTAGGGGATATAAAGAATCGGTCAGTTGGTACTGGTTAAATTGTATCTTCTACATCATCATGGCTATATCCATCAAGTGATGGATAGTTTTTGGTAACGTGCATTCCTCTTGCTTTTCCTTTCTTTGAACACTAGTCTAAATATTGTTTGTAATAGGAATAAATAAATTGCTGAGATAGTGAATAGATCTGTGTGGCAACTTTTTCACTTCCTTCTTTCTTGATAGCAAATTCTAACTGTAACTAAATGTATCTTGCAAAATGAGAATATTCAATTACCTGTAATAGAGCCAAAGATTTCACTTCATGTATCTATTAAACTTCTAAGTACAAGAACAAAACAGGAGAGGGGCTAACAAGGAAATAGCTGAGTATTACTGGTCAAAGGGACATTAACAAACGTAATTTAGAAGAAAGTGGAATTTTACTTCTCAGCTTAACCCTTAAGTAGGAAGGAAATTCACTGGCAAAAATGAAACACTTGTGTTCAGACATTCACTAAAAGCATTAAAATGTCCAGTACAGCTGATCAAGTATATAATTCTGTTTGCCAATGTTCAGAACATATTGATCAAAATTACTTTCACCTCTCAAAGTGGAAGACCATCCTCTCAAAACCTCATTTAAATTTGAAATGTAATGACCATCTTATTTATAATCCATCCACGTAGCTAAAATTAAGCTTAAATGTTTATGTCACGTTTTCTTTCTTTCTTTTCTTTCTTTTCTTCTTTCCTTCCTTCCTTCCTTCCTTCCTTCCTTCCTTCCTTCCTTCCTTCCTTCCTTCCTTCCTTCCTTCCTTCCTTCCTTCCTTCCTTCCTTCCTTCCTTCCTTCCTTCCTTCCTTCCTTCCTTCCTTCCTTCCTTCCTTCCTTCCTTTCTTTCTTTCTTTCTTCCTTCGTTTCTTTCTTTCTTTCTTTCCTCTCTCTTTCTTTCTCTTCCATTCTCTCTTCCTTTCTCTCTTCCTTTCTTTCTTTCTTTGTCTGCAAATGACACATATTTCAGAAACAGACACATCTGTTAAGTAATTCTTCAGATTTTACATCAGATCTGGACAGGGACTCAAGACTGTGTATATTTAGTAAGAAAGGGAATATTAGACTCAAATTATCAGAATTCATTATTATGTTAATAGGTTTTTGCTAGTTCTAACACATCATGAAAGATCATAAGTCTTCATAGCACACAATGATAAGCAAAATCTTTCAAATTTTGAGCCTTACTATATAAGTTTTCAGTCTCCAGTAAAAGAATAAGTGAGTCTCTGGAAGCAACTGGGACTTGAGCTTATCAGTGTAACGTGATGTGAATAACAGAGATGTGAGCCATGACAGTTACGCTCCTATTCCAGTGATATTTTATTTTTTATTTAAATATGAACTTCAGCTGTATTCTGAAACACAGACACTTATCAGCTTCTAAGAGAGACCAAAATGTATTAATATTTCCCCAAAACAACCCTTTCATTCATGTTTGTTTTGCCATGATCTATTTTGCTTTTATTTTGTTTAAATTTTGCAAACAAAATGAAGTAATAAAGTAGCTAAGAGCAAAATATTTACAGTGCAAACAACTGCTTTGCCAACATGTACAATCCTCTAGAGAATTATATGGCATTTGTGTAAGAAAATTACCTCCTTAAGCAGAAAGATCTCACATAGAACCAAAGACTCATCATGACAAAAAAAAATTCCTATCAAATAGTAAATGATAAATTAGACTATAAGAAGCATTTCCATGACAAATCATCTTGACAAACAGTACAAGCATATACAACTAATCCATTTAAAGGTAACATCTTAAAATGAAATCAAGATTTTGTATTGGCCTTGAGATTGCTTTTGAAATAAATTTTGGTGTTTTTTTTAATGTTGCAATAAGTATTTTTAAGGATATGTTTGCCAATAACCATCAAGAACCATAAGCTTTAAAAATAACTAGAACATGTTAATTGCTTCTGCATTGTTTATCCTGATTTGGGCAGTCAGAAATAGACCCAGTGTGTCATTATAAATTTTTAGGTGTGAAGTGCAACTTTACCAGGTTAACCCTAAATTAGCAGCCTGAGGAGAGTCAAGAATTTCGGAATTGACTTCACAAGGTTTGGCAGAAGGCTGTTTATGCTAAACCCTTGCATATTCTGAGGTGTTGATTATTTTAACACCTACCGTTCTCCAGTGCTAAGATGTCCTTCAGCTCAAGGGAGGACCTTCCTGAACTTAAGGGTTCACAATCTTTATGGAATTATCACTGTCTTTTAAAACCATTTACTTATTGCAAAGTTGGAGCATCAGGTCTTTCAAAAGAGTGTTTAAAAAATTCACCTGATATCAAAGTCCCATGCCCTCTATATAAGGGTGAGAGATGGGCTGGACTACCAGCACTTTTGGCAGGGGCAGAAATCAGGTTTCTGCTAATTCTTGAAAGTTTCAAACAAAGATGACTATTAAAAAAAATGGATAGAGTTAAGAGAAAATTAATTTTGAAATCTATAAAAAGTCTTCATTTGGTAAAAGTATGAGAAAGAAAAGTGATATTACACAATGATACTACTTTGAGTGAACGAGAGAAAACTGGAAGGATGAAACCCCTTGGAGGACAACTCTTAACAGATGTTAAGAATTTGTTTTATCACATTATTTTATCAGCCAAAACTGGTTGTTCACGTGTAAATTAAGTGCTGTATTATTGCTACTCATGTGCTAAAACTTGAATAATAAATCCTTAGTGACAAACATTTTTTCTTTTTCTTTTTCATGTGTGATAAGAATGAAGATGATCTGCTGTGATACAGTGGACTATAGAGCAAAAGTAAACATAAAAATCTTACCTGAGACATCCCTCTGCAATGGGGATTTTATTTTCCTGCTCCATTGAACACAGAACATGAAACAATTAAATACTTAAATAGGACCTGCCGTATTCTTTGTGGACTTTCCCTCTTCGTGCAGTCATTTTCCTGGCCCAGTTAACTTTGGTATTCCTTAAATGCTGTGGAGAACAGGCTCACAAGAACTCGCTAAGGCTGTCAACTGTTCTGTTCCAGGGGAAATACAGATTTTAATCATCATCAACCCGAATTCCATAAGCTTTAATGTATTGGTTCAAGGATACCATTACCCCTCCTTTACTTAGGGAAAACGTGGACTACAACGAAAATTATAACTGTATACTAGATTGTCCACAGTCTAGTGAGGGATATACAGAGAAAAGTAGTTATTTGTGTATCCTGGCCACCAAAGTCCTTGGTTCATATAAGACTAGGACTATTTCTTCAAAACAGTAATTTCTGGTTTAGCATCCTTTCAAATATTTTCTATATAGTCTTAAGAAAGCAGATTGTGTTACAGCTACTATATGGAAGCAAGACTGCAAAAAAAAAACTGGGAAAAGTTATCAGGGGCTGTGACAGTAATTAATCATACAGTTTTCTTAAAATACTCTTAATTAGTGAATGAAACATGGTTAGGAAGTTATGAGACATATGAGATAACCTGTAAAAGTGCAAGGTGTAAACATTTTTGCATTTACAAAATTCAGACACTCTTCACCTCACTGTTATCTTCAGCA
>NW_008587630.1:93414-98541 GCF_000691845.1 Merops nubicus
ATATAAAATTATCTATAGTCCTCCTGCAATTTCAGGTGGATCTTGGATTCCCTTGTGTTTCCTTTATAAACACCTTTGCAAAATCATTGTGATTGCCATCAATTTTGTTTGCTGTAATTTAAGAATTCATTGCAGACGTAAAAGAGATTTTTCTTGTATTTCTTTCCTTTATGCTCACAATAAAAATGAGTTCCTCTTCTTTAGAAGAATTGTGTAGAAATAAAGTTACAAAACCCATAAAAAAACATGGAATAGAATCATTATCTGATTTCACTGTTAAATGACTGTTTCTGAAAGTGTTCTTGCTTTTTATTAACATTTTTTCTGTTTCTGTGCTTATTTTCATAGCACCAAACAAGTTCCACAACATGCTTCATCTTCATCATATTTCTAAATGTGTTTATTTAGAAAAGACACTACAGTAAAGACAGAACAAAAGCAAGCTAAGGTATTTTTTATGAAGAGACCAGGTAGTCTAACCCCCCTGCTAAAACACATTTGTCTAAATCAGGTTGCACAGGACTGCATCCAGGTGAGTTTTGAAAGTCTCCAGAGAAGGAGACTGACTCCACAACCTCTTTGGGGAGCCTGTTCCAGTGCTCCGTCACCCTCACAGGAAAGAAGTTTCTCTTTGGGTTCAGATGGAACTCCCTGTGTTCTTATTTCTGCTCCTTGTCCTATCACTGGGCACCACTGAAAAGAGACTTGCTCCACCCTCTTGACACTCACCCTTTAGATATTTATAGGCATTGAGAAGATCCCCTCTCAGCCTTCTCTTCTGCAGGCTAAACAGCCTAAGGCCCCTCAGCCTTTCCTTGTAAGACAGATGCTCCAGCCCCCTCATCATCTTCATTGCCCTCAGCTGGAATGTCTCCCATAGTTTCTTGTTTCTCCTGAACTCGTGAGCCCTGAACTGGACACAGTACTCCAGATGTGGCCTCCCCAGGGCAGAGTAGAGGGGGAGGAGAACCTCCCTTGACCTGCTGGCCATGCTCTTCTTAATGCACCCCAGGATACTGTTGGCCTTCTTTACCAGGAGATCACACTGCTGGCTCGTGGCTAACTTGCCCACCAGGACTCGCAGGACTTTCTCCACAGAGCTGTATTCCAGTGAGTCAGCCCCTGGCTTGTACAGGTGCATAGAGCTATTCCTCGTCAGGTGCAGGACTCTACACTTGCCCTTGCTGAGGGTATCTTCTGTCCCTTCATACACATCAGCGATGAATATGTGGAACAAAACTGTACCCCTTCCTGACCTATGGGGAGCTCTGCTAGCTACATGCCCCCAGTTAGACTGATCCTAGACTGTATCCACTTTCATAGACAATATTTCTCGGATTATGTGCAAAATCTACTTGACTGATCCTGTCAAGGAGAGGAGGCTTTGGAAATAAATGGAATGATTTACAGTGACGTTTGCACGACTTTAGTAAGAAGCAATAACTACATTTCAGTATTACTATGAAGTGCTGGGGTTTAAACCTTCAGCCTTGACTGAAGGTTGGCATGTGGATGATGTCCACAACCAGGCAAGAAAGACCCGCTTGATTAGTTTTCACCCAGGGTCTGGCCAGCCTTGGGTGGGAACCAATTAGGAGACCACTATCAGGTTCCTTTGTCTTTGGCATTAACATCTTGTCCCCCATCCAAGTTAATCACATAAAATCTGGGTCTGCTTGCAGTGATGTTGGGGAAGCATATCTACACAGTAGACATCCTTTGTAGAGCTTCCAGTTGGTGGAAGGGGTCCCTGATGGCCCAAAACAAGAAGAGTTTCCAGTGGCAGCAGGAGAAGATCAAGACTGAAGGAAGATTATGAGGCTTTACCTTGGCAATTACTGTACGATTGTGATTGGGCTGAGAACCTAGCTTATTCTTTCCCCTATGACCTGGTTTTGGAATCAGCTCACTCCCTTCTTCACTGCATTGTGTGTCATGAGTGAATATATTGATCTACTCATTCCTCCAATGGTGGACCACCTTGGATCTCTTGCATATTATCCAAGACCAGAGGGAGGGATGTCTCTCATATGTTGTCCATTAATAATAGCCTTTCTAGTGGAGCAAGCAGTCAGTGGAAGATACTTTTAGTAGAGATGTTAGAAGAAGGAAAGAAGATGGCAGAGAAAGGTTTTACAAAAATTCTTGTAAAATTAGAGGGAAATGTTCAAGAGTTTTGATTAAAGTTTGCTTTATTTCAGTTAATTTATAAAAACAATAAAAATAAAAAATATTTTAATTAATGAAGTTGCTTGTTTTTAAGCTCCTGTCTGCTAAGAATTTATAAATGTAGAGAGTCAGAAATGCAGAAAAAAATTACTAAAAGTCTGATTTTAAGGCTCAGATCTCAAGTCCATCTAATACTACTTATTTTCTTTGTCAATGCCTTCAGGGTTTTTAAACATGTTGGTATGCTCACCTTCTTGATATGAAACCTTCTGAAAGAAATCAGGAAGGTCCAAGAGATCGGTAACACTCATGTTCCATTGCCACCAGACCTATAACCTCTTGCCACCCCGATGTAAATTAAGACAAAAATAGTTTGGCTCTGAACCTACTTTGCTAGCTGAAACTTCCTGCCTAGAAGGAATCTTCCAATATTCTTTTGGCCATTTGTGCTCAGTATGAACAAACTGTTACTAAAACACAGTCCAGAATTCAGCCCTGCATATTTGTTTTTTAAAATATTGATTACTGTGAATTCAGACACCAAGATTTCAGAAGTATGCACCCACACATAAATGCCTTCCTTGGTCAGCATCTATTTCAGCTAGTGAGCAGTTCTATGCAGTTTCAGTAAATTATGAATTTAAACTTCATAGTACAAATTCTATACAAACCCCATTGGATTATACCATATCAAACCTGACATTAGAAAGCACATCAATCAATTTTCATGCCTGAATCTCAAAAGGGAAGCGACACTTCTGAATGGCACTTCAGCTATATTTCTTTGTATTTGGTTAATACAGAGACATCTTATTAGTGGGAGATTCATGATGGTACAAACAAGTTCTTAAGCTCAGTATACCATATGCTATAGCTGCCGATTATGTTCTTGTTGACATTTTCTGCATGTGGGAATATTATCCTCTCAAAATCATTATGCTTTTGTTCACATGCACTGTGTTAATTGGCATGTGACACTTTGAAAATCTGTTCCCAGGCAATTTTCATAAATAGTTCTGTTTCATATGAGCAAATATATTCAGCGGGCCTGATATTTAATGATATAATTCTTTTCTTTTTCACTGTTCTATTTTTTAAATCAAGTTAGTTTGAATAGATTGAATCCTTTCTTAAACCATGATTGTTTCCAGTTTATTGTGTTATGTCATGTTTAATAATTTATTATCTAGAAGTGTGTTTTTTTGTATAACAATTTTACTGTGTTCTTTGCAATTAGTATGTGAAAAATAACCAAATAATCCAAACCACCTTATTCCACTTAGCATTATGAAATAAAATCATAAAGTAGTATAGACAAAATAGAGAGCATATGCTGTGTTCCACGGAACCAGTGAGGTTTCATATATTTCAAAGATGACATCTCAATTACAGTACTACAAGTGCAGACTGCAGAAAATGAACAGGATATATATGAAGATCCTAGGATGAAAACAATAATAGCTCTGTCATCAGCAAAGACAGTAAGAGCTTTGTCATCAGCTCCCTCTAGAGAAGGACTGAATGAAGAGTTCAGGATTCATCTCATCCAAATATGGCATTAAAATGAGGCTTCCAGGTTGGAACATAATCATGTTAGAATGCTTGTATAGTTAATGCACTTTGATAGACATCTCTGAAGGATGGCTCAGATCTCAGGTGGGTTGAATCACCTTGTTAGTACCATGTCTTCTCTATAGCTATTTTAGAAGTTACAGCCCAATTCTCTTTTTTAGTGCATTTAAGGGTTTCTTATTTTTGTTCTCATCCTTGTTAATGGTAGCATTTGGGTATTTTTCTTCACATGTTTTTCTTGGTCTAAAAGAGAAATAACAACACATCTGCACTCTCCTGCCCACATTTATTACCAGCTCTATTCTCATATCTGCTCTTTGGTTGTTCCTCTGCTACTAACATGATATTTCCATTTCATATTGTGGGTCAAGCTGGTATTTTATTTCTCTTTCTTGTTTTCTGCAAGTTCTTGCTGCATCTTATTCTCAAAAGCATTATTTTTACCTTCTGTAATATATGAATAGAAATAGCTGAAACAGAAAAATCATTACTATATGCCAAATGCAGAATCATGCTGTATTAGGCAAGCATTTCGGTTCTATCTAAAAAGTCACTGTTTCCATCTGATTTAGAAATATGAATCAACCAGAACTTTCCTTCAGGAAACTATAAATTTAGTCAGGTCTAACTGCTATTTACATTTGTGATAGACAGGATGGACTTATGTTCTCAGAAGGAAGAACAAATGTTTCCAGAGAATCTGGTCACGGTCCCTTCATCTCTATCTACTTTACAGCTGATTAATAACATTTGGTTTGTAATGTCGATAGACTATATACAAATAATTTTGATACTTGGACATCTGGTAAACCTTGTACTGCGTTAATAGTGTGCTTAAAGCTTCATAATTTAATTCTGCAATAGCACAAATTATCCTACAGAAGGCCACAGCCAGATATGAGGAAGGACAATATGTAGCACTCAGCAATGCACAGCGATAGGAAAGAGATACCAAAAAATCTTGGAAGAGAAATGTGAGTTAGAAATTATTAAACTTTTATATGCATTTATTTAACCTTTAAGTGGTGCCTGTTGTTGGGAATTGCTGAGTGCTAGTGCACTTAGCCCGATCAACACAAGACTGTAGCAGCCCCATGTCCCAGGGTGCTGTTAGCAATGGGTAATGAGGCTGAACGTGCATCCATAGCAGGCACACATGCACACACACACACAATTAGGTGGATGCATGTGCACATGGCTGGTCACACAGACCAACACACATGGAACACACAGTGTTTAGACAAAAACAAACAGCAGTAATGGCCTGATCTTTTTTCCCCTTTCTGGCTGCTTGGAATGAATGCTCATTAATGGAAAATAAGTGTATGTATATGTATAATATGGATCACCTGGCCCTAGACACTTATAGAATCATAGAATCCTTTA
>NW_008587631.1:0-964 GCF_000691845.1 Merops nubicus
ACTTCACCTGACTGCCAGGACTTCTCATATATTATTCACTTGTTAGAATGGAAGACAGTTATTTAAGTAATTTTAGCTATACAAATTTCAGTAACTTTTATAAGAGTTTAGGAGTGTTTAACAGCAGAATGTGTTCTGATTTTCTGAGATGGTAGTAAAAGGGCATTTTAAGTCATATAAAACCTCTGAAAATATTTATATAGAATATATAAATAAAACAAACAGAAGAATATAGATATGAGGGAAGATCTCACAGTGAATCAGTAAGATCTGCACACCTTTTAAGCAGACTTTTCTGTATTATGTATTTGAAATTGAAAAAAAAAAATCACTAATATTTCCTGGTTTTAGGGTCCAAATATTTGTTCATATAGAAGCTGGTTTGGATACATGTATGAATGGTATGTATGCTTTTATGTATGTGTTTTTATATATGTATGCCTTCTATGTTTGCATGTGGTCTGTACAGAAAAAAAAAGTTGAGGCACTTGTTATAGCTGGAATGAAATACAGGCATGTATACATAGTATAAATGTATTTTCTTTCCTTTCAACTTCACAGTTATGAGATGCACAAGTGACTATACCCCTTTGGAATACCTCTCTGTATGATTTAAGTTAAGTATATGATCTTTTTCTACCCTCGATACAGTCCTGCTGTTCTCCTTCAGGCAAAGCTCCCACTGAAATCAGCTTACTCTCAGCGTTTTAATTTTAAGTTTCTTATTGAGAAATAGCTGTCAATAACCTCTTTTTCAAAGACTGTATTTTGACACAGATTCAACATTGTATTCTGCTAATTTATTGTTTTTAAACTTACACTTAAAAAATGTGTGAGCACATAATTTAGAAATTAACATCTGGAAGCATGGAACAGATGTAGTTTGAGGGTAAGGTGGCTGAAGAAATGCTTCCTATTTAATGGTGCTTAGGGTTCTATTGAATTTGCTTCCTGGAGCAGGAAT
>NW_008587631.1:995-65839 GCF_000691845.1 Merops nubicus
GCTTTCATATGTTTACAAATGGTGCATGAAAAGCATCACCATTCAGCATTGTTTGGGTAAGTTAGAGCGACAGGTTGTATATTCAGCGTGGATTTTTCCTGTCACGAGGGAGGATAAGCTCATCAGGTCCATTAGGTCAGAGGTTGGACAGGAAGGGCAAGAGACCGTGCAAGAGTTCCCACCACTATGCTCTACTTGTAAATAAATAGAAGACTTCAGTCTCCACCACTATCAAGTCTTCTCTTTTCACAAACACTTAATTCAACAGCACAAATAGGCTGGGTTTTTTTTCCCCTTAAAAGATAAAGAGACACCTACAGATCTTATTCTGTTTGCTGGGGACTGTCTGCCTTTCTTTAAATTTTGTGATGATTGATTGCTTCTGTGTTTCATCAATTAAAAATGTTTTAGAGTACAAAGTCTTCAGCATGTTTAATAGAGTCTGGTTGAGTAAACATCCTCCACCAAAGCAGTACAAGCAGAGCTTAAAATAAATACCGCTACTGTGCCAAGTTCATAATTGCTTGCACATTTAACACTTTACCATGTCCTTAGCATAGCCATAAAAAAAAAAGCTTTGTGTACTTACTGTAGTTGTCATGAAACTATAGACATTTTAAGCGTTGTAGGGTAGTTTGAATAAAATAAAGGAATATTTTATTTTCCAGTTTGTCTCATATACAGAATTTGTTTCAAAGAACCAAAAGCTGAGCCTGAAAATGAGCAGTGAGCAGGCTTTGGCAGCAGACTAGCTATGTAAGTGCTTTGATGCTAATTTCTTCCTGCCAATAGAATACATTTTCAAGGGTAGAACGTGGAAGGATCCAATGCATCTGGCACTCATAATGTTACCAGATTTATTGGAAAAGCAGACTTTCATCTGTGATTTTAAGATAGATAAAATCAGATACCTGTTGCACTCAAGAAAACTGCCCTAATAACTGGGTGGTTCAAAAACCTAGCACTGAAAAACTTTACACTTGATCATATTTGGAGGATGCAAATAATTAACAAAAATATTTTCTGTAGAGTAACTTATGCATTAAAATCAATGCCATTTAAAATTCATACTAGAAAAAAATGTGAATTATAGAAGTTGCATAAATGTAATTTCTTCCAAATTTAAGACACATTAAATAGCTAAAATGACGTATACAATTCTTAGGGTAAATTTGTATCAAGCCCAATATATGAGCTGTCTGTATATATATAATGTCTGTAAAGGAAATTAATAATAACCTTTGAAATACAATGATGAAACAAGATATATATATATAAAAAGTGCTAATACAATGTTGGGGAAAAAAAAAAACAAGTAATGTGTAGAATATTAAGAATTTCAGATTCCCTCTTTTAGTGGCTGACTGCAAGAAGGAATGCTGGCCAAGATTTTGAAAAGCTATTGATGTTTTGTTTGTATCTGTTGCTGACACAATTAATTTAGGCATGTTAAAGAGAACAAGTTTTCAAAACAGAGATACTCAACTTTTTTGGATACTCAAGCCTTAAACTGGCAGAATTTGCATGAGCCTCTACAGAAATCCAAGGTAAACTTGCTGCTGATCATATAGTCCATCTTATATTTGTCATTTTGAAATGTGGCCTGTGGATCATATCCTCCAGAAGGTAACATTTCCAGGGTGTGCGTGACAAGCCAGATTATATCTCATGGGTCTGGAATATTGCATTAAGTCCAAAACTCCAGGTTTGTCTATTCTTAAACAGTAAGGAATTTTGGGGTTGGAAGTAGACATATATAAATGGAATGACTTTAGCTACGTGGTTCTGGAATATCTGCTAGGATGCTCCAGCATTTATTTGTCATCTGTGCTAACCTTTTTTTTTTTTTTTTTTCTCACTACTATCTTCTCTGTCACTGCTGAAAGCTCCATTTGCAATCTCATTGTCTAGAGTGAGGGTATTGTTCTTTTATCAATTGCTGAAAAATGTGGTGAAAAAAAGAAAGAAAAGTAGGAGGAAGTTCTGAAGAAAACACATAGTTGAAGCGCTTCCCTTCTAAATTTAGCTTCAGCTTAAATCTGACTTCCAGTTTTTCTGTTCACAGCCTGCTCCACCTTTTGTGTCTTTTTCATTATCCCTACACCACTGCTTTGGATCTGCGAAAACTTGAGAGCTTTCAGATACTTAATAAATGATAAAAAAGAAAAGTTAATAGTAAGCAGCACCCTAACCTCCTGCGTATCAGCTGCTCCCTGCAGTTTGGTGTCATCTGAAAATTTGTTAAGGATGCATTTTATTTCTTTTTACTGGGTGATAATTAAGGCATTAGTCAGTATTAGCTTCCAGTATGGACCCTGAGTAACGGCACTTGCAGTCACCCATCAGCTAGATTTTAGCTGAAGCAGACCAAACACTTTTTCATCCACCTCTTAGTCCATCATCTACTCTACTCCTCCCCAGTATGGCTACTGGGAGGACAGGCTGAAAGTCTTGCTCAGTCAAGGTCCCAGATACTTGCTACTATACCCTTGTCCTCACAGCCAGCCTGCAGTCATGATAGGCAGAAGAGTGGGAGTCACCTGAGCTGACAGGCCTTATTACTGCAAACTTTAAGCTGTATATTATCTATTTTATCTTCTCTTTCTTCTTTAGTATGTAAACAACTGTAGCATGCTACTCATAATTTTAAAATATTAAAATACGCCACTAATTTAAATGATCAAATGCTGGGTGTGACATACTTCCCAAATATTCAGCTTTAGGAAGTTGTTGATTACATGCCAGCATCCACAACAGACGACTGATAAAATTTTGCTTCATTCAGAGTCCCTTGGAGTTTGATAAAGTTCTTGGACAAAACCTCCCAGCACTTAGATCACTTCCATCCCTAATTCTGAAAACCCAACTTCTCTTCTTGAAACGAAGTCCAAACCCAGTATTGCATTATTTGTGTGTCCAAAGATCTGATACTTTAACTTCAAGGGACTGAATAAAAATCAGGAACTTTTTCCATTTTTCTCATTAACTTGCAGTTAATGAGAAAAGCACCCAGTAGTCAGGGGCTCAGGTGAGAGTGAAGAATGCAGCTTTCACAGGGTATAAGAACAGAACTTGCATGTCCCACCATCTAAGGCCTCCCTCTGCCAGAATGCAAAAGCATTGGGTACAAAATGTGACAGGTTCTGAAGAAGCAGGGTGAGGCAAAGCTGCCTTTAAAATTTTTTTCACAACCAAAGTCATTGAGCTAATTGGCTGAAGAATACTTAGAGATTTAAGTTTCCACACATGCACATGTGCAATTGCAACTGTGTGGTATTTTTATTAGGGACTTACTCTATGTTGAGGGAAATACTCAGAAATCTTAAAAAGATCTTATACAAGAACCAATGTGAAATGGAATATCCACATACAAAAGAATTCTATAATCATTTTGTGTCTTCTATGAGCAGACAAAATGACCCTTTCTGGTTTTTTTTACCGATGACTTGGTGTTACAATGAATGTCCCAGCCTTTTCAGTGCGTTAAAAAAGTTCCATATTTCTGCCTATCTAAATGCCACAGTGTCATGCATTCTCCTCTGAGAGGGAACAGAACTGTCCTCATGACACTCTTGCTCAAAAAGAACAGCATCCTTTTCTCTGAGGTATAGAGGGAATAATAGATTAAGTGACTTTCTCAAGGACACAGGAAATCTGTGGTAAAGCAGAAAAAAGGAATCCCAGTATCATGAAACTCTAGAGAGCAGTGTTAACCACCAGACCACCAAAGCTCAAGCCTGAGGCACACTCTGCTGAGGGGAAAAAAAAAGTCAAGCTAAATGTCTCAATTTGAAACTCGTGGGACTTCAAATCCCTTCCGCTGTTACTCTTCACCAGAGCTGCACAGGACCTGATGCGTCGGCTGACTGTAAAAACAAAAGCTCTGAAGCTTACATGGTACGGGGTGTTGCAGGAAAAAGCCTTGTATGAGCTGGGGCAGCAAGGAGAGGACTTTCTGGAGAGCTGTGATCGCTTCCAGGCATTTCCAGCATGGTTTCTGTGTCAGTAAGAGAACATTTAGAAAAAATCAGTTCCAAAGTCTTCTAATCAGAGTTGCTCTTGACATTCACAAACCACACCAGGAGAAACAAAGACAAAAGATGAATCTGAAAGTTTTAAAAGGGTTGATTTTTTTTAATCAGCTTCTGTGTCCTGTGGTTGTGGGCTGGTTGGCAGAGGAGAGGCTAGTGGCTCTCTTGCGCGGTTTCTAGCAGGGAGAAGCATCGTGGTCACAAAGCCATGTGAGTAGAGCACTGACCAGGGACAGTGGGTGTGTACCACACTTTGCATCTTCTCACCACAGCTGGACAGTGGGGTAGGACAGACAAATTGCTAGGTATCTCAGTCAGTGCATTTACCTCTGGATAACGGGGAAAGGTGGAGATTGTAGAGGTGCACTAAGTTAACAGAGGACAAGTGAGAGTCAGCAAGAGGTTGTCCAGAGTTTCTTTTACAGGGAAAGGTTAATCTGCCTTACACCCTTCTGTTGACCAGTTATGGAATTAATGCTTAGCTTTAAAATCTGTGAAATTTAATGTATATTCATAATTGTCACAGCAGTTAATTTGTTACTGTTGGGATGAATGTCAGATATGGTTAAAATAAGCATGGGGGTTTTGTGAGGTTATTTTGGTTGGGTTTTTGTGGGTTTGACTTTATTCATTTAAATGCTGCAAATAACTTGGGTGATTTAAATCCAGTTGTCAGAAAACTGAAGGCGAATGAATAGTAAACTGACTCTTCATAATATGCTAGGAAATTCTAGTACTGAATAAAAGGAGATGATTAATGGGTAAGAATTTACATGTAGAGGATTGCACTTTCTACTTGTTCTAGTTGAATTGTAAAAATCTCTTTTCTTTGTTTTTATTTTTCCCTAAGAAAGCTTAATTTCTTGGAATGACTGTATTATGGGAAAATATTTCCTTTCATGTAGAAACAAAACTAATGGACTAGTCACTCATATTTTCAGGGGGGAAAAAATATGGAAATGTTACCTGCATTTACTAGAGAACAAGAAGAAAAATCTAAAAATAAAAAAAATCCCTGAAAATTGACATTTCTCTTAAAGTCTCTCTCTTTTTTTCCAGATAAGAATTCCTAGTGTTTCAATGACATTTCTAAATCTGTAAACATTTGTTTACCAGATGATACAAAATGAATTATTGTTATATCTTGTTTTCTTGCATAGAATTTTCACAAACACATTAAATTTTCTGATGCCAAATTTGGCAAATACGCTAGGATTTCACAAGTCAGTGTCATAAATGTTGTGATTCAAGTTACAGGGTCTGTGTCCCTAGAAAGATTTCTTCCGCAGCATCTCCAAGACAACACTGCTGTGAACTTTTAACATGGATTTTGGGAAAATGTCATAATAGGAATGGGAAAATCTGCCCTGGAGTTCCTCATTAGTGCTCCCATTTCCTGAAAGGCTTGTTCCCTGTATATGCAGCATCATGCTGGAAATCATTTGTCTAACTTATGTTTTAGTGCAAGAACGTTTTCAGATGGACCGTGTTCAGCATCCCTCCTGCTTCATTCTGTTTTCTTTGAAAATAAACTTCCAAAGTGGAGACTCTGATTCAACAGGAAATTCGGTGCTTAAATTGGAGAAACGCTTTGGAAAGAGAGGACTATACCCATAGGTGGTCAGGCTGACACATTTTAGGGTGAAACTGGACTGTCCTTTTGGAAATATAAATAAAAGAGTAAGAGAACACTGAAACACATTGTATTTTGACAGGTGTTTTTACTCCCATACCAGAAAATTAATTAGAGACTAATCCAAATATCACTAAGCTAAATAATACTCTTTCCTTCTCTTCAGAAAAGTTAGATGTTGCAGTGAGAGAGATGGTTGGAAGATTTAGCGAGATGAGGCTCACTCATGTAACATTGCCACCTGACGAATGTTAAACAGCTTTTGTGAAGTGCAGTTGCTGGAAGGTAGTAGAATAAAATCCCCATGCTACTCATTCAAATTTCAGTTACAAGAGGAAAATATAAAGTCATAAATTTACCTGTACTTTAGTATTTAGGTGTGGCAAGTAAGAGGGTGAGAAAAAAAAAAAAAAATGCTGTGGTCTCAATAAGGGCAAATACCTTGAAGAAACCGCTTGGCATCTGATTCCAGATCACATTTCATAGCTAGATCTTTCTTTTGGTCTTTTTCAGCCATATGTATTTGAATTTTGAAGCTTGGCACTGTTTCTGACAGTTGCCAGTACCAGATGTTTCTGAAGATAGTCTTTATTTATTTTTAACTCTGTTGATAGGAGCCATCTGTTTCCCAAATATCTCAGCTAAAGAATGACTGTAATGTATATTTAATAATTAACTGGTAATGAGCTGAGCTGAGCAACTTTATAATAGAGTAAGCATTTGTAAATCTGTTATCTTCTTTTGATTACCTAATAGGATTTCAAATTTTGGGAGCTTGCAAACCACAGTGTTTTTCAGCACTTTCCAGTGGATGAGAACTTTTATGTACTGATTATAAAGCTAGCTTACATTTTTTTTTGACACTTTTCACCAATTGCTTAGACAAAGGCTACAAACAAAAAAAATTGGCTGAATATACCTTACAAATACTGCCAAAAGTATATTCTGAACAAAAAATATATTCAGTACAGATAAAATGACAGTTAAACCTTGTAAAAGACAAAAGTGGATCAGAGTAAAATAGAATCAAGTTGTACTATCATAAATTTGCTGTTTGCCCTGTGCTCATCTACTGTGTAGAGTTAGACTCACTTCATCAGTGATAAAATAAGCCATTCCTATTAACAAATGTTCCATTTCAAAGGAAATAATGTAAATCTGTGGAATTTCTCATACAAATCTTAAGGACACACCCTTATCCCAACTTTCTCTCTGTTGATTACAAAGATATTTTTGCCTTTGATGATAGTTCTCATGGATTTTGGCCAGTACATCTCACTGTTAAGAATCACTGATGACCTATGATTTATAGTTGAATGTCAGTGCCAACTTTGAAAACATGAATGTTCTTTTCTAAAGAATTGCTCTGAATATCCCTTGAGAAGAGGAGAACTGTCTGGCCCTTCCATTTCCAGTCTGAGCAGGAAGTTCAGGGGAACAAAAACGCTAGAATAATATTAGAATATTTGTACAAAGTTAAAGCTGAATCTGGAGTGAAATCATGTGTATGCTTTCTTCTTTTTCTTTTTTAATTAGGCGTGTAATGCTTATCAGCAGATTATTTTATCCTGTTGCTTTAGTCACATCTTAAGGTTGCCACAAAGCCCTCCTCTGTAGTGAGAACATGACTCCTAATATTTTCTGCCTTTATGGTCTTCACACCACGCAAATGTCATGTGGATTTATTGTACTCTGAGACCACCTGAGAAGCGGGACTTGGGAGACACAATCTCTGAACTCCAATGTGCTAGGTTAGACGCCCAAGCCACAGCGCATACATTTCCCATGTCGTCATCTTCTGTGCCCACCCTGGTTTCATGTCCCTAGTCCCTGTGGCTTTTAGAGCTGTCATGGAGAGTACAGCTTTTGCTAACTGTGAAATGCAGAGGCAGTGAAGGCACTTTGTAAACAATTATTTTTAAGCACCATACTGCCCCATATTTAGCCTTGCGTGATCATAAGATATCTAAAGGAAATAAAACAGAGAGGCTACTTAGGTAGTATCCCTTTTTTGTCTCTAGAGTAGTCAGTGACCAATAGCCATGTTTCTTACTTTTTGCTCAGAATACATTTCCATTGGTTTCTGGCCGATCCCAGACTGAATTTCATAGCTAAATATTTTGTGGTTTCAGACTTCAGTCTTTAACAAGGACAACAGGACACAAACTCCAGTGTTGTCTTTGTATTGTGTAGGCTGGTAGATTTCTAAGGTAGTTTTACTTGCCTTGGCATAAAAGGAAAATGGGAAGGGTGGGTGAGAATAAATAACACCACAGCTGAATTTCTTCAAGGATGGAAAATTTATCATCTCTATGCAGTAGGAACATAGCAATGTATGGAGTGAAATCAAGATAGGTTTAAACTTGTGCACAAAATTAAGAAGTAGCACACAAGGAATTTCACAGTGTGACATGCCTCTTTGCAAAGCTGGCTCTGAAAAGAGCTCTGCATGGGGCTCATTAAAATTCTGCAGTCATGGTCCACAAACAGAGCAGGACACACAATGAATAAAGGTCTGTACAAACACGGAGTCTCAGGGAAAATCAGATTGCTGTGTTGTAATCTGATGTTCTAGCCTTGAAAACAATACTCTGGGTAGTATTGCTGTTGGCTTCAATGGCATGATGGAGAACTCAGGACTTCCTAAAGGAAACTCAGCTCTGCAAACTCCCTAAAAGCCTTACCAGTCCAAATATACAACATCTATTTACTCCTCCTTCACCCTATTGCCTCAGTATGATTAAGCATATGTATTGTTCTCTTCCATTTCTTTTTTTTTCATTGAAAGTATGAAATGGCATGTGAGGATGATTTTGCATGCTATTATTTCCAACTTTTGTGTAAAGAAATAGTACAGGATTTTTCTGCTCACAAAGTGGCAGTAAATTTTTAAAAGGCTAATAGACTGTAAGATCTGAGAGGAACAGTTAGCCAGATTTTTTTCATAACATAAATGGCTTCTGTACAAACCTGTAGTCTGCACTTGAGCTGGACTGTATTTTCCAGAAGGAAATTTAAGGTAAAGTCCTGATCCTGCCTTCTCACAGACAGAGCTGTCTACAGCTACCTGAAAGAAGGTCTTAGTGACATGGGTGCCTATCTGAAAGGTTTATCAAGCACTGGAACAGGCTGCCCACGCAAGTGGCTGAATTGCCATCCCATGAGGTATTTAAAAAACATGTAGATGAGGCACTTAGGGACATAGCTTAGTGGTGCACTTGGCAGTGCTTGATTTACAATTGAATTCAATGATCTTAAAGGTCTCTTCCAATCTAAATGATTATATGATTTACAAGCCGTTAGCAGGGGTGGAGAATTGAGTTCCACGTTGTGGGGGGGGGAGAATGGGGTTCGTGATTTTTTTTTTTTTTTTTTTTTTTTTTGTTTAATTCAGGTTAAAATCTACCCTTAATTATAGCTTATGAACACTAGACCAATTACCAATAAAATGGTAAATGTTGTACAGCACGGTTCTTTAAAAAATTATTTCCTTAGAACTAATGTACTTTGCTCCGGAAAGTCCAGTGCTGTTCTCTTTCTCAAGCAGCATCCCCTTTCGTTAGTTTAATCTGGATTTTATCTGAATAAAGAACTGCAGGATCTGCTCCCATGGACTGTGGATGAAATAAATTCAACAGGATAACTCACTAAGAAAACAAGTCAAATGTGATTTTTCTGTTTGTAGTGTGAAAGATGTTGACAGCAGCTAACCTTGCTGGCAAGCTTGTTGCTTCTATGTAAACCTGTTCTCTTTCAGATTTTTAGGATGTGTTACCAAAGAACTTTGGCAGGGTGTATATTTGCCACTGCTGAGGCCTTTTAACGAGGCTTGTGGGTCATTAAAAAGCTGCAAAGCAAAGTGAGACTTTGCTTTTTGTGTTTTGCCAATTTCATTATGCTTTGACTGGTAGTGAAGGGTCATATCCAAAAGCCTAACGGACATTTTCATTAGGTTTCTACAGGGGTACTACTTACTTTCTTTTGCTGGTATATTTCCATATTCACTGTGACTAATGCAACCTCTACTGTTTTCTGACAAGAAGAAAAAAAAGACAATTTTTTTAATTCCCCAAGGAGAGAAGCTGTCGGCTACCAGAAGAATAAAGACTTCAGTGTTTACCTTTCCACACAGCCCAATGACTGCACAGAGGCAACAGATTTTTTTTTTAATGGCTAGAATGAAAGAGCATGCAAAATGGCATCAATGGACTGCAAAAGTAAACAATTTGCATATTTCTTCTTGTTAGCCCATTTTTTTTTCTTCAGTGACACATTGCTATGGAAACTAGTAAAGAACACTTTAAGCTGGCTATTAGCATTTCAGCTCCAAATGGTCACATTTTGGCCACTCCTTGGAAGGTTGTGATGTCATCTAGATGCACAAAAGTGAATGCCAAAGTGATTCAGAGTGCCTAGAACACGCAGCTATTTTCTGCTTTCAGGACTGACCATATGTATATGTGTAGGCAGAATTGCCAGGGGAATAAAAAGGACATTTTGGCTAAGTAAAGGATGAAGGATGGTGCTGCTGGGAGCCAGTTGTCTGCTCAGTGCCTCCCCTTAGACACTGGCTTGGATGTTAAACATATTTGAGTGGGAAGTCTTGGCTCTCTGTTGTCAAGATAGCTCTGCCAGGATGATATTTCCTCTGTTCCACAGAAAGGGAGAGGGAGGATTTTCATAGTACTGGAATCCTTATTTACGCTTTGGGTTTTTGTCTTGAATTCTCCTTTTTGAGAGTAGGTGCAGAGAGCAGAATTTCTTGTTTTTCTCTGAGTACCTCGCACCAATCCTCAGACTGCTTCCTCTGCGTTTGGCAAGTGTACATACAATGATCCTGCTTTGCAGGGTGCTCTTCAAGGTGTCTTACCTCTCAGCTGGACTAGCTGGATATATATTTTGCTTTTTTTTTAAACAAATTATATTTTTGCCATATGCATCCAGCAGGGACTAGATGCATTATTCAGGAGAGGAAGCAGGGCAGGGAAAGTGTGATATTCTTTATTTACATTCCAGTGAGAGTGGAATTATTGTAAGGATTTGACCCTAGCAATTGCTGCATGTGCATGCAAAGTAGAGGGTCAGAAGTCTTTCCCTTCTCATCATTTCCCTAGCACAGTAACACAAATGAAGCTTTTATAGTCCCCCCAGGCTCTCATAATGTGGCCCAACCTTTTTCTTTTCACTCGGATCAAATGTTGCTGGAGAGGATCCCAGGGCATTGTGTGCCACTGCAGGTGCACTTCCTCAGCAGGTTTGGGACCTCCTGCAGGTCAGTGGCTCCTCTTCCTCCTTTGGGCTCTTCAGCTCTCCCTTCCCACCCCTCAAAGGGCAGCTCAACAGAAAGCAGTACTTTTCATCAGTTATCTTCATCTTCAGACAGGTCTCGCTTTAGACACATCTCCATCAGCACAGGCTGGCAAATTTGTCTGAGCAAATTCTGAAAGGCTCAGCCAGCCATGCATGAGCTCTGCTACCAGCACTGCTGACCTGTGTCCCTGCCTGCCAGCACTGATCCTGTCAGGCTAACTTTGAGACAGCGTTATGTCTTCCTCATACACTGAAAGAGTAAAGCTGCCTACATGTAAAGTTTCCAAGGGACTGAACACACAGACGTAGCTGTCAGTTCTTACAGCTATGTGTGTAACGTTCCTGTATGTATTCTCATACGTAGATACGTCTTTGCATTCGTTGAGCTTCAGAAAGATTAAGCTTTATTAACAAAACCTTGTTATCCCATCTTTTAATTAAAGGCCTTTAGGATATGTCTTGATTTGTCGTAGTTAATCACATTTTGCTTCAGTGTCAAAGGTTAATAAGCACATATTTATATGCCCAAATTAAAATTTCTAGGTTGTAGATCTTGCTGGACTTAGCATATTAGCTCAATGGAATAGATAAAATAGGCCTGTAAATGAACTGTCATTTTTCATACGTCTATATAAAATACTAGTGTGTAGATTGTCATGAAACTGATATTGAATATAAATGAAAGATATTTCATGGATCGTTTCGTTAATGTTTAGCTTGTTACAACATCTAATGTGTTACAGAAGGGCAGTTAACATTTCTTTAATGGACAAACTTTGTTAAATATAGGAACTCTGTGTTTACTTCATGGTGTTTTGACATACTAGGGGTTCCAGTGTGCTTTGCAGGCAAGGAACAAAACTCTCTCAAGCATCATGAACTCCTGCAGGGATTAGAAATGTCTTGGTTTGTCTGTCTTAGCATCTTTCTTATTTCTGCCTATCTAGCTCTGCAACACATTTACAGTATAAGACTCCATCAGATACTAATTTTCTATGTTTGTGTTTACTCCTTACATTTAATGCCAATATTATTTTAACAACATTTAGTTTTAGCTGCCAGAATAGTTTGAATCTTATGACAAAATATGAGATAAATCTGTTTCATCTGGGAGTTTGCAGTCCAATTGTTTGATCCTCTGACAAATATCTTTGTAAAGCAGTGCAATGCATTCAGATTTGGTTTTTGTTATTTAACTGCCTTGATTTTATAGAACTGACAAGTGATGAAAGAATACATTTCATCAATCCAAACTTCTCTGCCAGCTGTTCTGTTAATGTTCCATACTTTCCCTTTAGAGATCATATTTAGATTGTCATATTATTAGTGCACCTTCATAACTAGAGGACCATTAACCTACTGTTATCTCTGCAGTCTGAAAGGATGGACCTTTCTTAGCTACAAGTGATGAGCCAGAAAGGGTCCACCTGCATTTATTTAACTGACATTGTAGGAACCAGAGACCTGATAATTCTGCTTTCTCATCCGCAAAATCAGAATAATAACATATTTTTACTTCCAAAAGGTATTGCATAGATAAATACATCAAAGAATGTGAGATAAGAAAATAATGGGGCTATAGTTAGAAGATGCTAAGCTGATGGTGCAGGAGTTGATTCATTTGACTTTTAACAAACATGAGGAGGTCTCAATACACTTAATTATTTAAATAAGAAAAGGTTTTTAAAACAATCAATTTGCTTCAATTATCCAAAAAAGAACAACAGAAATTTGAGTGTGGTTGGATTCACAAAGAAATTTATGCACCCTTCCTAATACCAGTACAGAGCTGTTGCATTTTCAAAAAGATATACAGATAATACTACTTATCTATAAAAGTCTTATATTAAAAAATCAGCTTTGTCTGTACCAGTGAAGAGTTTTAAGCTACCTTCACACCTTCAAGTGTATAACTGAGAGGTATAGATCAACACCCAGAATACTCAATGGCTAAACCCTCCAACTTTCTCCTACTAAACCAGAATTATTTTGGTTTGCTAAGTGTAAAAAAAAAAAATCCCAAAACTAAATGGCTCAATTTGAATTGAATGAATCCCCTTAAATTAAATATCAGTTTTCTGCACCATTGCCTGTGGAAGTTTCTGTTTAGATGAGATACTCTTATATCACTCTGGGAGTAATTTTCTGCTACTGAGAATGACAAAGAAAGACACACTCAGACCAAAGTCTTTGCAGTATATGTGTCAGAAAAAGAAACTGTTCTGAGTATCATCACTGTAGATTAAGAATGTTAGGTGTTTAAGTGATTATGTTTTTAACAGGCTTTCAAAGTGACCCAGGCTCTGAACTGTGCTGTGCTCAGTACACTACAGTCGTGTCTCTCTCAGTCTTTCTGAGTATGTGGAGATTTTCTGTGTTTCAAGTACCATCAGAGTTGCAGTTGCAGTTTAAATATCGCAGAGTACCAGTGATATATTCTTTTATTAAATAAAACAGAGTACCAGTTTGTAGTTACTGGATGGCAAACTGACAAGTGCTGTAATTTAGATATAAAATTCTTTCCCAGTCAGAAAGCAAACAAACATTTTTCTGGTAAAAAAAGCAGAGATCTATCCACCTTGAGAGCCTCTGCACCTCTCATTGTTATAATACCTAAGTGTAGCTGGACCTTTGGCACAATTTCTGTCAGATAGGCAGTTGCAAACCCCATTTCAAAGGCAGAAATTTAAGTTACAGTGCAGGTTAATTGATTTTACTGGGGAAAAAAAATAATATGTGGATAGGAACAAAGCTGAGACCACAGAGAGCTGGATCCCATATATTTTTTGTGACTTTGGTCTCAATACTCTCCAACAAGGAGATAATTTTCTGATATCAGTTTTCTGCTACTAATTACGGCAGAATGAAATCCACAAGAATTTAGAGTAGAGAATAAATTCATTACCTGGAGTGATTTGTGCTTTCTTTCACATGTGAAATCCTTCTAACTCAAGCAGTAGAAAATGGTCTTCAATAAATATTCTTAATCAATGAAAGTTGAACTTTTTTTTTCATACTATCCATTTGACTGATTTTCTTATATTTGACCTCTTTGTAAAATGTCACACTGAAGACTGTGGTTTAGATTTTCTTAATATTAACAGTTACCGATAACATTACTGAAAAGATAGGAATTATCATAAGGAATGGTCAAAAATATTTAGACACCCATGTCAGTAAACTAAGAATACCAGGTATTTTTTTCATACAGGTTCCAGAGGCTATTGATATAATGGATCATATTTATTCTAATGTATTTTTTTCAGCTTTGCCAGGAACGGACACAAATACATGGTTTCTTTAAAATCTCAAAAACTAAAACTAAGTGGCAAGTCCCTGCACATAGTTAACTGTAAAGATTGTGTGTGTATATATTATATTCGTGTGTGAATGATATATAAAGTCAAACTTGAAATAGGCTTCGCATGACGGATGCTATACGCCTATACATATGCAAGTAGTTTTTGTCTTTTGTGATATCTCATGCATGTTAAATTGCTTTCCTCCAAATGCTGCTTTGTAACACAAGGGGAAGTACACAGCCATCACCATACTATTACCAAAATGTGAAACTTCACATATGTGGTTATTTTCAGACCTGAATTATTGCCTTTTGGTTTAGACACTGCATATATTTTGTAAATGGATTTTCAATAGAATCAGCAACCTCAGTTTTTTAAGCTAGTTTGCACAAGGTTTTGCAATAATTTTCCAATAAACATTTATAAAATAAATTAGAGTAGTTGAAAGATGTAAAACTGATTTGAAATTACCAGTGATATCTGAAACACTAAGTCTGTTCAGGAAGAACTTCCCAAGTACAGATACTTCCCTAGAGAATATAGAACTTACTTCACACAGCTGATTTGGATAATGAAATATAGTAGTTAGAAGTCAATTGTATCTGGATTTTTTTTTTTATTGTAATGAGAGAGGCAAACAAAACCAGTGATGGTTTGCATATTTTGGTTAGTGAAATACAATACTTTTGTTCAAGAGAAATAACGAATAAATTGCCTTGCTTTAGATTTTTATATGTAGTGGTCTGTAGCAATAACATTGTTATTGCCTGTAGAGAGTTTTGAATAACTGAACTCGGAAATATTTTCATATTTTAAATCCTTAATTAGTTTTAAACAATTTGAGTACAACTCCAGCAACATTTAAGCACCTAAATTCAAGGAAATGGTACAGAATCCTTCACTCCTTCTCCCTTCTCAGACTGCTTAGGTTTTTTGAAGTGAATAGTATTTGGTGGTTAAAGCATATAAATGCTCAAGACTGTGCTACTGCCTGTGCTTAGTTCATCTTGGAAAAGGCAAACCTTTCCACTTCTACTTGCAGGTGAACGTATCTGGGTATTCAAACTGGATATCCCCATACCTATGGGGGCTCAGTGCAGCAGTGTGTTTGGAGTGTGCTAGTGGCAGAGTTTAAGCTAAAGAATATCAGCTGTAGCCTTCTGCCTTCATTCAGAAATTGGCAAAAGATCAGACAGAAAATTTAGGGAGTCACTGTATCACTGAAAGAGGAGATCCTTGAAGTGTAGGAAATATGTGGCTGATTGATTGTCATCGGTGGCAGTTAGATTCGTATCTGTCATTAGACACTGACAATAAATGAAAACACAGTGGAGAAAAACCTTTCGTATCTTGCATATTAATTTTTTTTCAGATACAGAAAAATTGGTGAACTCAAAGCCTAGATTGGTCAGTCCAAGCAACTAAATAATTTACTTACTAGTCTTTTATTCATTGAAAAGGTTAAACTCATACTTCCTACAGCAGAGTTTTCAGATAATCTAATTTTTGAATGAAGTATACAAGGATCTGAAAATGCAGCACAGAGAGGGGTGTCAAACTGACAGTAGTTTCAGTTAGTAGCCACTTCAACCATCTGATGCTATCACTTAGACAAGTTTAGGCTGAAAGCCTTTGAAAAACCAGACATAATGCCCAGTCTACTAGAAGTGTAACACATGACTGTTTAAATCTATTTTTTTTGTCAAAAGGTAGAAGAAAAATTGTTCCATTTATCTCAGCAAGAATATATCTATCACACAGATTTCACTGATCTACTGTTGATTAATTCTATTCTGAAAAAAAAAAATCCTTTTTTACAGTATCCTTATCAAATGTGCACTAATAGAGCCTGTATATTGTCTGCCTTAACTACATGAGAAAGTGGAAAAAGAAAGGACCATTCTGATTAATTTCCAGTACTGATTTTTTTATTTTTTTTTTAAAGACTAAATTGAAATGTTTCAGAAAATACAGGGACTGAGAAACAGACAGAACTGTATAAAAAAAAAAAAAAGCCTCAAAGTTGATCTTCCTTGCCAGACTTCAGTAGCTACAAAAATGTAATTACATTAAGTCAAAAATTACCCTGCAGTTGGTTTTAGAACTTTTTTATAAACAGCCAAATATCTGCAGGTGTAGTCTGAGCTTTCTACAAGAACTTATTAATCATTAAAAATCTTTTTTGTTTTCTTAATCTATTGAGTTTTTGAAAGCTTATTTTGTAACAAGGTTTTTGTTACATATTTGTTCTACAAAATATTCACTCCATTGTCCCTGGTGGTTAGAAAAAAAACCTTTTGCCAGTTCCAAATAAGAGAGCTGAATAAAAAAACCCCTACTATTGGGAACACTTGTGGTCAGAATTTATTTTATTTGAATGTAACCGTGAATTAATTCTCATTTTCCTAATGGATACTAAGGAATGGAGATGCCAAATGGGGACAGTGGCACAGTAAGCTTGAGACCACAGGAGTTTCTAATCTGCTCTGTGCCTATTCAGCTTGGCACTATGAAATGGACATTCCATCATGCCTGTTTATCTCAGACAATTGCATGCTGTTTTTCAGTCTTACTTTGAGGATCAGTGTGCCAAACACTGTCATGCAGTGATTGCTGTTGACATGAGCAGCCCCCTGTCAAAGTTAACACCACAGGATCAAATTTTCTAACAGCTTAAATTAGAAGCTAGTTAAAATCATGTCTATTTAAAATTATAAAGGGTTTTGCAAAGCAAGCCAAGACATGCTGTAATTACCCCAGCCAGTTGTTATTTCTTGGGACATCCAGAATGGGAAAAGGAAACATATACTATGTATACTGTTCAGCTCCAGGCACTTGAGCTGTATGGGTATTTTAGGAGTGCAGAAGCCTTATCCAAGCAGTGAAGCGAGGAGGGATCCGTGAACAGTAATGAAGATTACCAATACTGTGAGCCTGCCTTTACAGATATCAGCATGGAATGCCTAGGACAGATGGTCTGAATAATATTTAGATCTGTGCTCTTTGGAGATGTGGACTGGCCTACCACATCTGTCACATGTTCCTTTTGACCTTAAGGTTCAAGCATATATACCAGTGTCCTGCTGCATGCTAATAACTTGCCACTGGCTCGTGAAGCTGGGAGGTCCGTGATTATTTTTTGAATACAGCAGAGGAAATACTGCAGAGGTAGGGAAGTTAAGAGGTCCCCCATTTCTCCTGTTTATAAATTTTCTACACCACCTAAAGAGACTTCTGCTACTCAGTTGCCTTAAAATAATACTTTCTTTAAGTCAGCTTCAAGTAACAGTTTAATAAAGGCATTGTATTCAAAATAGATAATACAGTTTTAGAAGTTTGTTGAACACCAAAATGAAATGAAAAAGAAAGTATATTAACCTGTGTGTTTTAAGGCTGTAATGGTTGGAGCTTTCTCCCTGTGCCTAGCTAACTTGCTTTTGGCTTCCAAGATGGTGGTAATCATGGCGTAACTCTTTATCCAGAAGACATAACCTGGAGCCTCTGTTTGAAAACTCTGATGGCTTTCCATTAGAGAAGTCTTTCAGGTGTATGTCCTTTGAATATTTACTGTGCACTGGTGATCCAAGTTAGCTTTGCAACATTGTCCTCTTGAAGTATTCTTTGATGTCCTGGTTTTGATCCTTCGCCTTCAAACTAATTTCTTGTCCTTCTAACTACCAAAATTACCCTCACTATTCCTCCCAGTTGAAGTAAGAATTCTTTCACTTCCTCGAAGGTGTCTTTTTATTTGATTAGGTGCTATCACTTGTTCTTGGCTAAGTAGTAAATAATTCCTTGCAGATGCAAGGAATAAACTTTCCTTTTTTCTTTCTCATTGGTGATTCTGTTTGTTTTCATACATGATAACTAATTCAGTGGGCATTGTCCCCAAATAAGTTTACTTGTATGTGGATATATGTCATGATAACAATTTGTTTAAAGACTACATAGAATAAGGAGTAAAAAATTTCACTGAAGAAGCTTTTATCACTCTATCCTTTCTTGGAACATAAGTATAGTGAACTTTGGTGTACTTTGGTTTCTTCCATATATTTCTCCAGTTTCCTTTCTTCTGTCAAGACTATGGAAGAGTTGACTCTAATTTGACAAGTATTTTATATTAATTGCTGCTGTCATTATGCACTTTTTGATACAATATTAAGAATAAGCAAAGACAGATATGATACCAAGTCTATGTAACCACCTATGTTTGTTATCTTCCTCTTGCTTTTCTCCCTGCTAGCTATTTAGTACAGAGTATTTGTATCTACAGAAGCTAAGACACTGGAATCCAGATCTGATTTGAACTGCTAAAAGTACTGCAAAAAAATAAAAGGAAGACAATCTATAACTGGCTAACAGACATTCCTAAACACCAGAGATTTTCAGCTGAATTTATTTACCACTATGTTATGCTTTCCAGGCACTCAGCTTCCTCGAATATGTCTAAGCAATAGCCATTTGTTGGGAACTCAGAACAATTTTTCTATCTCCCTCTCTCCCTATCTCCACCAATTACTTGCAATGCTCGTATTTTATCTCTTACTTATCAGAAGCTTTACATGCAGTCAAAAGCTGCAAAGCCAGCATTTTCTACCTGGTACCAGGTACTGGAGTCCTCCTTTTCAAACCTAGGAAAAGCTTTGAGAGCTTGACCCATAAAGACACTAGGTAATTTGGTGAATGCCAATTATTTTTACTGAAAATCAGTGTTTATAGAATATAGGTTGTATTTCAAACTCCTGTGACTAGCTTCACTGCTTAGAGTTTGACTATGAAGACATTTTCTGTATGAAAGCACTTATATTTTCTGGTTAAGCAACAGCAATTTTTAAATTCTGTGGTTAGCAGTTTTATAATGTGAAGTTTTAATAATTTGGGCATTGAAAAAGTAAGTGCAACACATTTGCTCTGTATTTGATAAATAAAAGAGATGTGGGAATAAGTTGAGGAGAAGCGTTGTGAGTGTTGCTTTTAGTTTCTAGAAAGAGAAGGTGTGAGGGTGTTAGGCTGTAGCTGTCCATTTAGCAAGTCACACTCTTCAAAGTGGAAATTCACTACTGGCAGTCTTACGTGCATGTTTACCATCTGAACATGTGGATATTTTCAGCTCATTACATGAGCACTTCAAAAAGGACAAACCACAGCGTATGAAAACATGCTGCTTGCCCCACCTCAGGCTGGATTCTCGTCTGCCTTCAGGATCCATACAATTTCCTGTTCATGTATTTCCATAGCAGTCTGGGGCTCTTCAGTGGAGTGTACATGAGATAAAGCCTTTTATTTTTCAGTCACTTAAATTTCTCACTAGATACATGTGGAAAAACATCTGGCACTGATTTGTGGCACACAGATATTCAGGACCAAAAAAAATCGCATTGCCCAAAGGAGAAACTCTATGACATTGCAAGCACAGGCTTCTCTGCTTTCCTCTACTGCAAAATTTCAGCTCAGTTTTTGGACTGTGCTCTGAGTGCCCCCTTGCTCTCCTAGCAGCAAATCAGTGGTCAGAATCAGTATCTTCCTTATGCAGTTCTACAAGTGTCTCCCACAGCCGTGTTACCCATTACTGGGTGAATACAGTGCCTTTTCATCTGTCCCTGTTTCCCTTAGGGACAAACAAACAAAAGGAAGTACTTTTTCTCATGATGCATAATAAAATTATGGAACTCATTGCCACAGGATGTTGTGGAGGTCAAAAATAAATGGATTTTTAAATGATATTAGATAAATGCATTAGGATTTGGTCTGGCAGTGACTATAAAGTAAAATTGTGTACACAGAAATTTAGCTCAGGAAGTTCCCAAACTGTGGATATCTTAGAGGCTATACAGTCCTGGAGAACTTACACATGCTCTGCTCTTTTTACTATTGACCATTGTAAGAAATAGGATTCTCAACAAGGTAACTTTTGGCATAAACCAGTATAGCCATTTTGTGTCTTTCTGTTCTTGTCTTTTTTAATTTCTTAAGAAAATGCTTTCATTATTGCCAGTGTTAAAGTCTCCCAGTAAGTTTTCTTATTTTTCTTCTTCTTGAATCCATTAATTTGTTTCCCAAGACACTGAAGTAGTAGAAATTGTTACTAAGATGTCAACTTGTTTCATAAAATTATCTTCAGATTCCCACAGTGGATTTTTTCACGCTAACAGATGATCAAAGCCATCTTGCTGAATCAGCCTTTAATCCTATGCAGCAAGAATACAGCTTACAACACAATAGTTTAGCTAGAAGAAATACATCTTTGCTGAGAAAAGGTTGTCTAGGAGTGCAATTGGCTACAGACTGAAGAATATCAACTACTGTTAAAGCTCCAGATCCTTATCTGGTGCAAATAAGCTCCACCAACTCCAGCTAAGCCAGACAGCTAAGTATAAGATGTGAAATTTTAATAACAATATGGCAAGTGTTGTTTAGTAAAATAAAATAAATACACAAAAAGGTCATATGAAGAAATTTAGGTTGAGTACTGAAATAGTCTATTTGAAAAGTTTCTTCATCAGTTTCCTACTTTTAAAGGTCATACTTTTCCCCCTGAAATAAACCACCCTTATTAATATTTGAAATTCTTACTAATTTAACGGCTTGTGAAATAAGCTGGGCTGAAGTCATACAAATCTAAATGATTGTAATGGAACAGAATCAGGCTTGCAGTTTCATTCTTTCTCTTCCATTCTCTGTATTTAAATCTTTCATTTCTTACCACCTTCCCCCACATTTAAGGAGCATATTTTAGCCTCCTTCCATACAACTATGATGTTCCCACTAATATCAGTAGGAATTGTGTATAATTAATCCATAAGTAGGACTTACGGATGTTATGTGATTCCAAGTGGTGTTAACGGTCTCTACCCTGTAAAGCTGCATGAACAGATGGGAGAATCTTTCAGTAAGTATTTAATTCAGATGGAAAACACCTAATCCAAATCACTCCCAGGATGTAGATACAGTAAAGACAGCAGACTCTGACTATGCATTTCAGTAAAAGCTTCTAAATTTAAAGTTATTCTTCCATTAAATAAAATCTCAGTCTCAATTTTACAGCATTAAAGTAAGCTCATTTTGAAGGAAATAAATTATGTGTTTACTAAGACACAGACAGAAGATACCCATGTAAAAAGAAATATTGAAGTGCTGAAAGACAGTGTTAAGTACTTTTTCTTAAACATGTAAACAAGGAGACAGGCACAGAGAAAAAGAAAACTTTAAATAGAATATGAGAAGGAAAGACAAGAAAGGAAATGTGGCAGGAAAGGAAATTCTATGCAGTAAATAACAGAATATAAACTGTGTAGGATTAGTTTCATCAGAGACATTGCAAAATAGTACTGGAATCAATGAGGATGGACTCAATCTTATTTTGCATCTGTGTGTGTGTGTGTGTAAATCTGCACAACTGTACTAATCCTGTAAATTCTGTCATAATAACTTGTTAACAAAATGTCTTGGCAGCCAACAATAGAGGAGAAACAACCTCCATATCAGCTTATCATTGCCTTCCCTCTCTTTCAAATACATAGCTGTTGAAAATACCTTGAATGTCATGTGTTGAACCATGTTGAGTCCACCTGAAGCCTGACAATATCACAATAATTGAAGTGTTTGAGCTTCTCTAGGATCTGCTGCAGGTAAAATCCACCAAGTGATGACTAAATGTATTTGCAGGTAAAACCCATCAAGTGATGACTAAGTGTATTTGCACTCAGACCATGAGGGCAGGTTTGTAAATGTTCCCATCTCCTACAAAAGGCTAAATACAAAGTACCAGCAGTGTATAACTGAAGTGCTGGGGATTAAACCCCCAGCCCTGAATGAGGGTGGGCATACAGATGATGTCCACAACCAGGCAAGAAAGACCCTCCTGACTGCTTTTCACCCAAGGTCTGCCCAGCCTTGGGTGGGAACTGGCTAGGAGATCACCATCAGGTCCTCCCACCTTCGACATTAACTTGGAGGTAGAGCAAGAAACCATCTCTATAAGAGCTGACTCTGCTTGCAGTGAGGTTGGGAGGTCTGTTTGCACAGTGTGTGTGCTGTGTGGGGATTCTGACTATTGGAAGGGCTCCCTTACTGTTTGTGGCAAGTGGAGTCCCAGGATGGCAGGGCCAGAACATGAAGCTGTCTCTGAGTCCCTACTATATAACTGGGCTCTTGGCCTGGCTGCTACCATTGCCCGTGGCTTGGCTCCTTGCCTGGATACCTCCCTTCTTCATGTCCACTGGTGGGTGAGTGCATTGACTTGTTTTTCCTTCTGGTTGTCTAGCACTTTGGGTCTCTGGTGTGTGATGTAGTAGTGGAGGCAGGAGTTTGGCTGCTGGTCTGACAGCTAATGATAATATCTTTCTATATCGGGCAAGCAGTCAGAGAAGAGTAACATGCCTTATCTTTTACAAGTTCTGGGCAACCTGAAGTTTTGCTGAGGGAAGGCAGAAATTAACTGTACTAACTGTGTGGGATCATGTCTTCATAAAGAAAATACAATGAATAAATTAATAGGATGAATGCCATAAATTCCACAATGAAAAACATATTAAGAACCCAGCAGACAAAATTTCTCTGATAAATATACTGACAGTAAAGACTAGGGTAGTAAATTACACATTTCCAGTTTCTGAGTTATTCTTGAAGCAGTTCAGATTGAGGGATTTGATTTGATTATGCCAGCCCTGAATTTTCAATATTTTTCTCCTGCATCTTAACAAATATTGTGCTAGTGGCTTTGTTTGTTGGTTTTTCAAACTGTGCCTGCTTTAGAAAAAGACCAGTCAATATGTTTACACAGTGCTTTTATAGCTGGAAGAAGTTGATAGTCCTGGGAATATCTCCATCTGAAAGAAAAGTGGAGAAGAAACGTCTAGCCCTGCTTTACATTATGAAGAGAAGGGGAAAGAGAGAAGAGGATGAGAAGAGAAGGGGGAAGGGAGAAAGTGAAAGGGAGGGGAAAAGGGAACAAGAATTTCCCGTTACTCTGTTGACAGGTGATTACCTCAAATCTGTAAATTACCTCATCTACGGAAGCTATGTATTTGTTAGAATGCATAGATTCTTTTTTTGTTAGGTGGTGACAAGTTCATAGACTTCTTGAAACTTGTAGCTCCTCAATTTGTTAATTCTGTCCCTGATCCTTAACAGCAAATTCACAGAGCTCAGTGATACTATATATCACTGGAGGATGTGGTGCTCTACCACCGAATCATAACAGCCATGATTTAAAGATCTGCTTAGGTGAGCATATTCAGCTGCAGTCATGCTATCCCTGCTGAAAGTAAAGGCTTTAATTGCATAACAGTTTGATATTTTTATTTCTCATGTTCCTTGTCTGAATCACAGGAAATAAAAGCCCTCTTATACAATGACCAGCAAACATCTAGACTCTGTTCTCAGTTTTGCTTCCACAGTCATAACCCATGTAGGTAATCCCAGACATAATAGGAATTTCAAGTGGACACAACATCAGAAACCACATTATTTGGAAAAAGGAAAGCAAGAAGCTCTATTTCATTTAAGTGATGACTGATAAAAAGCAGTTCAATTAAAACCTGTTTACCCTGGCTGTGTCTCACTATCCCTTTCAATGCTTCTTTTGTATAGAAAAAGTATTTTCTTAAAAGTAGATGCTGAATCTCTTTTAGTGTTGAACATATCCCTGACTCAATATTGAGTGCTTTTGGTGAGCACTTCTGGTCTCAGGTTGTTTTGTGTAGACATCTGCATAATAGACTGACAGTTTCAAAGAAATCCTGTCAGGTCCAAATCCTGTTAAATCCTTCATTTTTGTTAGGGGAAATCTAGCTGTGACTCCAAAAAAAAAAAAAAAAATCACAGGCTTGATGTCCAATTTATGTGCATTGCTGTTTTTCCTGATTTCTTTGGAAGACAGACTTGGCAGAGTTGAATGCTGTGCAACTGCTGCCTGTGAGGAGTGAGAGAACTCCTGAAATCACATTTCAAGCCAAAAAGTTTATTTATGCAGAAAATGTGTAGAGCAGTTTTATTAATATCTTCCCACTTTGAACTATGCCCAGATACGAAATCTGTGGGAATTAGGTACACAAACACAGTATATCCCTAAGTCACAAATTTAGAAAAGTCTGGTGTATACAGTGGCATCTGTGACGGATTTGGTATAGGATCACCCAACTCGGGAACCCTAGGCCACTAGATTTTCACAGTTATGTTCAAAAACTGTCTTCAGAGACTGCCTAATGCATATCTGAAATCTTAAACTCGCCGTGAATTAGAGTGGCATCCTTTCTATAACTTTACTGCTTAATTGCTGGGAGTAGAATTGTATATTTATTCAATGATTCTTGCAAAATTAGTAAACAGTCTTGGGAAAAGAGACAAGCCCTTAGGACACTTGACATTTTGTCACTGGGCTGTTACATTACAATCCTATTTGAGTACTTTCTTTTTAGTATTATGAACCTTGTGCTTTTTGTGGCATGATTGTCCTGTTTCAGCAAGGAGGATAGAAAACAGGTTTGCCCCATGCTAATCTGTATGTCTATGGAACAAACTCTTGCTTGGAAGATGATTTGTAGGCCTGTAAGCCCTCAAACTGAGGAGGGAATAGAAGCCCTGCTTCTTACTCTCTCGTTGATGGTGTTTTAAAGAAAATCAAAACCAGTTTGCTGTACCCAAGTAACTGATAGCTAACCCAGGAGGAAATATGTTGCACTGACAACATAATCCCAGTGAGATACATCTACCAGTTGACTTCAATGAACTTCTGCTCCGTGTTTGCAACTATGAATCACATTCTTAAGAGCTTAAAAACCCACTTTCAATATATGAGGAATTCAGGTAGTTATTTGTGCTCTGAATCTCTCCTTATAGATCTGAATTTTAGCACTTTTGAGATTCTTGTCCTAAAAGATTATTCTTAAAAGTCATATAATGGTTTGGGTTGAAAGGACCTTAAAGATCATGCAGTTCTAGTCCCCCCTGGTTGCTCAAAGCCCCATCCAACTTGGTTTTGAACACTTCCAGGGGAGGGGACATCCACAGTCTCTCTGGGCAACTTGTTCCAATTCCTCACCAACATCACAGTGAAGAACTTCATTGCATCCAAACTAAATATACACTCTTTATACCCCGTGTCATATCACTGCATGCCCTTATAAGAACTCCCACTCCTATGGTCCTATTGATTTTTATGTACATAAGAAATACAGTCTCAAGGCATACTAAATAGCCTTTAAAATATCAGGGAATATCTTTTATGAGCAAGACAGTCAACCTCTAACTTGAATAATACAGTCAATAGAAAGGCAAGGTTCAAGTTCTATAGTCAACAGTATGTATACAGTTTATCACTGTTAAATCTGTGAGCATTTAGCAACATTTGGCTGAAGAGTAATACTATTTTGGTTTTACATTGGATACTTTAATAGTAGTTCAGGATTTCAACAATCATATCTAAAACCATTAATCGTTTGCAATTAATCAATTGCTCCTGCTATGGCCTACTGGGATGTATTAGTGAAACTACAGTATTAATGCTGAATTGTTCTAGCACACAGGATAAAGGAAAATGTAAAATATAATAGTTAAGCTGTACCCTCAGCTCCCAAACCAAGGAATATCCTTGTAAAAGAGGTCAGTTGAGCGGGCTAATGCTGGCAAATTTATCAGAGTGACTCACACGCTTTCCTCACTGAGAAAAGCAAACAAAGAAAACGGAATTCTACTCTTTATGAATATAGTAAAATAAAGTTTAGACTCCCCACTCCATGCCGCCTATGCCATGAAGGTATACAACAAATTAGCTATGGGACATCCTAAGATCACAAATTCCTTAAAGTTAGCAATATCTTTGTTTTCCCAGAGTATAAAAGCGAAGACACAAATTATGCCAAATAACACAGAATATAATTATTTTTAGCTCTGATTCAACAGGAGATTTACAAACAGATTAGTGGTCCCCAAAGAAGTATTTGCATCTGTTGTTTATGTTAGGACATCTCAGATCAAAGTAAGGCTTTAAACTTTAACTTCCCATTTTCCATGTGAATAATGAAACTGGAAGAAAGCTGAAGGTGTGAAGGAGGGAAAAGCTATGGAGTATTAAACACACTGAGGACAATCTTGAAACAAAGGAGACATAGTATGAAGCTCAGAGGTTGGATATGTCAGACTTCTGAACACTCTGCTCCTCATTCCCTAGGTTATGTACAAGTGTGTGCACCTGTGAATCGTCCCAGTGACTGTGGAAATGTTCCATGTTTAAAATGAGGCCTGTGCTGGCCTCAGGCTTTGCTTAATGTCAAGCCCTTTGCAGTACCGTGTCCAGTGTACTTAATTCTGTGTCCTTGTGGTGATACAACATTTCTGTGGCCGAAGCTAACAAAGTTAGTATTGAGTTGCAGAGGCAGAAACAGGTCCAATAAAAAACCCAGCAGTGGAAACTCAGCCAAAAAAAGGCTTCTTTCTGAACAGATGCTAAGATTTTTCAAGTAAATATAAATCTTTGAGGAGCTGATTTTAGGTAATTTGAGAATCTCTTTGAAGAGATAAATGATGTGGATTCCTACAGCCAAAAAAGATCTATTAACTACCTCGAAAAAAGAGAGATCACCAACATGAAAAAAAAACACCATAACAAAAGAAAGCCTGCTTGAGCCACTGTCATTAGTGAGATCTTGTTTAGACCTTTTATGTAGTTAACTAGGAAGGAAAAAGGAAAAGGATGCCTATGATTTAACAACATGACAGAAAATTATTAATGATCTGGAAATCCCATCACTAACACCTCACTTGTAAAATACGGCTCATATTCATAACACTCACAGGTATTTTCATTTACTAGTTTTCAGACGGCTTTAAAGAAATAATATGATGGTTTCAGTTCACTTTAAATTCTCTGATTTTGTATTGGGATCTCCATGGGAGGAGTCCATATAAATAACAGATGCTCACAATTTCAGCTATGTGTAAATATGCCAGTGTACACATACACACACTCAATAGTATTGGCCTACACATGCATGCAAAGGTTTGGTCTGAGAAGTCCTGCATCTTTTTCAAAGAACAGCCATCATAAGTTGCATCAATTTGTCTCTTTGTCTGCAAGTTGCCTAGAAATTGCAAGTGTTTGGTTTACAGGTAGACTGGTATAGTCATCTTGGCTTTATTTTTAGAACTGCTTGGGCACAGTTAAGTGAGTAGGAATTGAATAGGGACAAACTGTCATTACCTATGAAAAACAAAGTGATCAGAATGTTGTTCCCTCACTCAGCATTGATTTACATATCACTGCTGGTGTTACTTGGAAAGAGCTTAAGTAAAGGTAAAAAAGGGCTAAATATAAGGTTGACTTTAGGTTGGGATTGTGTTATAAAAATATTTCAAGTCACTGTGTGGATTTAAATTCTTACAGAATGTTCTGTTCCTTTAACTGAATATCACGTTAGATTTATCTGGATCAAAATATTTGGATTATTTATTTATGTTGGAGAAACTGTATGGATTTAAATTTAATTTAATGAGCTATCTAATTAGCCCTTTAATGGCATCAAAGTTTCACTAAATTGGAGAAGCAAATGTAGTTTTAAACGAAATTAGGGGCACAGATGAAATAACTAATTTAATCTGACTTTGGAAGTTAACACATGTAGTGGAGTATAGCTGTTGTAGTTTTTTCAGTGATTGTTATGTTTTGCTACATTTTCTTTTCTTTTTAAATGAGATAAAATATTTGTAGTGGAAAGACTGGCCTGCATTTTGAATTCCAATGTATTTCTCACACACAATTTTCTGTGCAGAAGCCGTACAGTTCTATTTTTAAGTAACCTGTTTAAAATCTGTTTAAAATCGATCTAAAAATCATCTGAGTAGGAGACAATAGACCAGTGTCTTTTTATATTTATAATTTGTTTTACATAACAGTAATCTGGAAGGATATTTACAACAATTAAAAGTCAATCTATTTACTATTAAGAAAATATTTATTATTAAGGAAAAAAATAGCTACCAAAGGGTAGCTATTCACAGTATCATAGAAATTACAAATTGAATAAATGTATTCAATCATTTATTTCCTTCCTTGAAAATTCAAGATTATTTCCTAGAGCATACATCTCCAACTATTAAGTCCACCAGAACTATTTATATACTGTATATTTTGTTTTTAGCATTCATCTCACTCGTCTCAATAAATGCTTAACATTTCATGCAAGAGTAGAATAGGCTTTAAGTATAAAAGAGAAAAATAATTAAATACCAACCTGATTAACATTTCAGGACTTGGAAAGCCAATTTATATTAAAAAACCTTCTTAACACTCTAACTTCGTAAACCGTGTGTTAAAAGATGGGGATTATGAAGATCCATTTCAGTAAAGGATTTGAGCATTCTTCTTTGTGCTGGTTCAGCTGATCTACAGCGTAGTCTGTGCCAAGACCCTCCACCTTTCTTAAACATAGCAATGAAACAGGACCACCATTGAGCCATTTCTTCACATTTGTCACTTATCACTTCGTTCCTTTAAATGCCATGAATTGTTTGTCTGAAGCATCTTGTTAATAAGAGGGCAAGTGGAGCCGGTGTCATGTTTGAATCCTACATAGAAGAGTTGTGTTCATATTTATGAGGCTATATGTTTATTAATGAATACAAAACAACACTGGAGTAAGAAACAAATGGTAGGAAACCTTTTTTTCTATCAACATTTGTGACCTATAATTGCAGCTTTGTGATTTTGCTAGTTCACACAGGGCTTACCTTCAGAAAGGTAGTGTTTACCCTATATTTACAAAAGGGAATTAGACCTGCCACTTAAAGGAAAATTACTGGGACAGCCCATGTCTTAGTTTGTTATTTCACAGGTGTGTCGGAGACTTCCAGTCAGACAAGCTAGCAGCCTTGTGGGAAGTTCCTGGAAGCCAGGAAGTTACAAGTTTAAAATTTGGTTTTAAGCTGCTCCTTGTATTTCAGTGTGTTTTATAATTGTGACTATTAATCAAGGACTCACACTCTTAATTTTAGCAGCAGATGAGTTATAAGTACCAGCTTCCTTTTTACCTGATAAATCCACTGACTCCTCAGATTTGAACACAATCTTTTCTGGCAGGATATGAATTGACTGTCACTTACACAAGTACAGTGTGACCACCAGGAAAGTGGGAAATAGACTAAGTCTTTGTATTGATCAGTGTCAAGAATAACCAGCTCCAAGCAGCAGCAGTCCAGAATTCGTATCCCTTTTGCATTACAAAAGTAGAAACAGGATTATGAATGCGTTGCATTTGAGTAGGGCTGGGTGAATCCCTGAGTTGGCACAAGGGAAAAAAGTTAGACTACTTTTCTCTTACAGTTTTGTAACATCCAAAAGTAAATCTGTAGGAAATTTCAATAGCACAGCTAGAGGAATAAATTCCCATTTCTTGCAAGAGTCTGCTTTTAGTCGTGAAAGCATGCTGGTTCACCTACATGTTAGTGAAAAGCTGTGCAACCATCCCAGATAAAAGAGAATCTTGCAGTAACCAAAACTCAAGATTATTCTTCCTTCTCTCCTTCACATTCTTTTAAACATGTTTTCTAAACAGCATTTGGTTTGGAGAAGGAGCCTTCAACTAGAGCAGATTTTTTCAGTACATTTGAGAATTATTTTCTAGTTTTCTTTGGTAAGTAGAAGTAGTCCTACCTGGAAAAGTTCTTCAGATCAGCCAGCCTATTGCTGCGTTCCAGCTGAGCCTCTAGTCCCACACGCCACAGGTTTGTGGATGGTGATGAAGAAGATGCTTTCCTACCCTGACCTTCTTTCATGTGGCAGCAGTGTAGACTACAGGTCTGCTTGGAATGTGCCCTCCTGTGGGGTGCTGGGAAGGCAGAGGTATTGCTGCTGCCTAGCTGTGAAAGATCTGCTACTGGGAGGGCAGAGACACAAAAAGATAAGCTTCAAACAAACTCCCAAAATCCCGACCTTTCAGGAAGTTCAGTTCTCAACTGGAACTCTGCAGCTTTTGCTCATTTCACATAATCCTTCCGCTATTCTTCCTTCTAAAGAAAACACCTTTGAGATGACCTTGCGGTCTACTTGCAAAGAAAAGAACAAAATCCCGTTTTCCTGCTTCTTTGTCATCACACTGACAAAATGAACACCACCACTACTTCCACTGTTATCGCACAGAAATACATTAAGCATTATACACGTGCAGAAATTTGTCTCCCCTTCCCTTTTCCTGCTGGGAATTCATGGTAGTATGGTAATTTTTTTCAAGGGGAACAGAAGCACTTGTGTTCTGGCTTTCTTTTCATGTCTAGAAGCTAACAATTTAGTCTACATGTAATTATTGTTAATAATCTCTATGTGCACACTTGCACTAATGTTAACAGCATACTGTTCCCAAGAAAATAATGTTGGGTAGCATGTTAATAGGTTTCCAGTAAGATGACAAATGCTGATGTTTGGTTTCAGAGTAGATTGGAATTGCAGACAGATAATTAAAAATAAAATAATAGCATTCCTGTCAGCTTTGGGAAGATATTTTTACCTGTTCTGGAACTAAAAGTCTGGAGAGAACTGAAGTCTCAGGGGTAAAATCCTGGCCAAACTGAGCTTAACTGCAAAACCTCCAATGACTTTAATATGTCAGGATTCCAGACTTTATCTAACCTTCCCATGTCATCCCAATAGAGTATCATAGGGATTTTTTTTCCACAGATAAGTCTTTGTCTCATAACTCTACATTATTTGACCTCCTGAAAATTAAACCACAGCATTACCTGAAGGCAAAAAATTGAATCCAGATGAGATAGAGATGCAGTGGGGAATCAGGATTTTCCTGACCTGTTACCCCACAGGTCTCCTGTACAGCTCTGTTGGCTCTAGTACTCTGGTCTCCCCACCATCTGATCAGACCTTTCAGCACAGTATAGAGTCAACACTATTTCCACCACCAGTACCAGGGATGACAAACCTGTGTTGGGAAAAAAAATACAACCTATCCCAGAACATTTATTCCTGGCTTTTGTATAAGTTATATTTAGTTTTTCTGTGCTCTGGGCACACAGGTTTGTAGGTGGGGGTGGTGTTCAGAGGTACTTTGCAGTCAAAAATAGAGTTTCCTTGAGTTCTCTAGGAGAAACAGATAAGACTCTGATTTGAGTCACAGCATTGTCTTAGTGACTGTCAAGATTTTTCATGTTTTCAGTACTGAAGAAATTTCCATGGCATAATGTTCCAGGTACAGGGCATGAACGTTACTGCCAGCTAAGAGATGGAATGTATGACTGTTAATGTGATTGCAACCTACATCTCAGCAAAACGGCTGTAAAGTTTCCTAAGCATTCATGAACTATTTTGTTCTCTAATGTTATAGTGTAAAGTGTGATAGATATAAGCATTATTGATGTCAATTCTTTTTTTCAATCAAAGAGCTGTAACAATGAGAACTGTTATCCTAATTCTTGTATGTTGTGCACATGTGCTTAAACTGATGACCTGAAAGGCAGCAGCCTCCCCCTGAGTGGGAGAAGAACAGTACCACATGGCTATCATTATGAAAATGAGATTGAACTAAAATCCTGAATCTGAATACTTGAAAGTTTAGGAATATCTGTATTTGATTTTGAGCCCTGGTCATCTCTGATTCTGAAGAGTTACAGCATGTTTTAAAGGCCTGGGATATTTTCCTTTTATTTAATAGTCCTGTTATTCTGATACATTGGTTTACTCAACGTATTTTTTATTACATTGTAAATGCTTCTGAGTTATTACAAAACCACCCTTCTGAATGTGGTTTTACTTGGCAAGAAAACATTAGTCTTATTGTTATACATGACATACTTGGGATTTATTGTAAAATTAAAAGAATTGTAGAAGGAAGATCAAGACAGCAAAGCCAATGATAAATGCTATGAATTTATATAAGATCTGAGTGAAGGACGGGCTTGAAATAACTGGTGTGTCTCATCTTTGACTCATTGCTCTGTGTTTTCACTACATTAATCATGCCAGAAGGACTGTTGCTTTATATTTGTGAACTGTGAAGCTCTGTCAGGGCAAGGGCCAGTGCGTGTTCCTGGATTACAAATCGCAAATGACTGTGATCGTTATCACTTGAGGCACAGAGGGACAGTGTGGAAATTTGCAAACAAAAGTAACAACTTAATCAGTGAGAGAGTGATTCTGGCAGCCACCCTGCCAACTCGCTGGGGATGCAGGGGTGACAATGTGCCTGGGATCACTGGAAAGATATTAATATTTAGATTGCCCTAAGTGTACATCAAAGACATCCAAAGAGTTTCTTACTATTAAAAATTAATTAAAACCATTGCACTTTTAGTATAATTCTTTGAATATGTATTGAACATGCATGATTCTTAAATTATCCATGTCTAAATGTTTTTAACTTGGTCATTAAGCATAATGTTTACAAATACACTTCTGGTGGCTTCTGTTTTCCCTTGTAGAATCAGATATATTTTCAAATTCCTAAACACAAACTGCCTACCTCTTTGTCTAGCAACCCATTTCTAATATATGTCCCTCTTCCTCTTTATTGTTTGTGACGTCTGTTGTTCTGCATGTGTGCTTATGCACATATATAATAGATGTTTGTCTATGAATTTTTGTCCTACCTTTGTTAACAACAGCAATAAGAGTTGTGCAACAACCAGAAGAAAAACTGACAGTGAGTTAAAAGATATAAAATTGAAGGCTGAAAGTTTCCCCACTTTATCTCATGAATGCATGACTTACAAAGGAATGCCTCACAATAACAGTGACTTCCAGGAAGAGCTGTGATTATGATAAACTGAAATAGGAGTGAGTATTCTTGCCAGGTCTGGGGGGTGTGTGTCTGGTTTTTATTCTACAGAATTAGTTAAGAGCTAGGTAAGCGATTTTTCAACCCAATTTTCTTGTCACTGCCACCAAGTCTGTGCTTAGTACTACCTACAGAGGAGCCTGATTCTACTCCTCATCACTGCAACTCCCAGTATGTTTGTTCTTTTAGCAGCTGATGGAAATGATAATACTTAGCCCCTTCATACGAGCTCTCTAGAGAAACCTGCAGTTTTACATTTCTTACTCAAAGGCTGTTGCATCCAAGAAGTAAGCTTGGGGCAAGGAACTGATTCCCCTAATCATATCCTGAATCTCAGTCCAACAACTGGGAATGAAGGAATGAATTATATTAGCACAGGTTTACTGTGCTAATAACCTGTGCTACTGTGCTAAGAACCTGTGACTGTTCCCTTTCACAATCTCCAGAGAAATGTAATGAAGAGAGGGTGCAGAATTGTCTTTATAAGCTTTGGCTGCTCCTATATTTCCTGTTAAAAAAAGACCTTATCTTTCTATACAATTCCTAAAACCACAAAAGGATATATATCTTGAACTATGCTATTTCAGATAAACCAAGGCATTTTTGTCTAAGTTTCATAGTCTTTTCTGCAAGCTAATTTGAGTACCTCGTATTTCATTACATGGTTTAGTGAACTTCAGATCTTTCCACTGCTATTTCTGAAACAGGGGGTTTCTAATTGATTTCGTGGAATGAATTCACCCTAATTTTATATATATATATATATGTATATTCATGTAGAAATATGTGTACAAGTATACTGAATATGTGACAGTTTCAGTCTGACATTTTTATGCATGCTTCTAATTTTAATGGTTACTGGAAGAGAGTATTTAGCAACATTTATTTACCTATTTTAATTCAGTGTTTGAGATGCAAATCAATAAGTATCAAAGCAATCAGATCCATCAGCACAGGAAGAAAACAAATTTTCTGGGGCTGTAAATATTTTGGCAGGATGATTTCCCCAGTATGCAGAGTTACACATTCATTATAATGTTGAGGATTATAGGTATGTCTGGAGGCACTTAGATATTAAAGGGCATATGTAGAATTTCAAGAATGGAAAGAAAAGGTGTTAGAGTTTATAGTAGTAGTTAACTTTTCTATAGTGCTGTGGGAAACTGAAATTCTTAGTTTACTGTTACAGATATTTCTGGAAATTTCATTTATTTGTACCTTAAAGTTACAAAGTGATTCTAGCAGAGATGTATCAATATAATTTTTAATGTCTGTAGTAAAACTAAGGCAAACATTTTAATGTATCCAGAATATCTATGGCTAAACTGCTTGTGCCCAGATTATTGTAATAAAAGTAGAGAACCATAAATATAGCAAAACTTTATAGGACACAAATGAACATTGCTGTCTACCTACATTTATAACTCATAATTTAAGGGAGTTATTAGGTATACACTCATGTAAATCTGTGCACATAAATACTGTGTGAGAATATGTAAACCCTTGTCTAGATATTAATTGCTGATATACTGAAGTAGTTTAGCAGATTTCAGGACTCTGCTTCCCTGGGATCTGCAAGAGAATGGATTTTACAGCTCATAGAGGCTTTGTTATATTACGTACCAATAACCAAGAACCTCAGTCTTTGATATGAGCTGGAATCACAATGTTGATGTCAAATGGTGAACACAAGACATAAAGCAAATATAATATTTGCCATTTTTAGGCAAGAGAAAGAATGAGAAAAGAAGAAGGCTCTTGATTAAGTATTGTATTTGAGCGGAGGGGATCCTAATCAAACTCAGCAAGGCCATGTGTAGAGGCCTGTGCTTGGGGAGGAATAACCCCATGCACCAGTACAGGTTAGGGGTTGACCTGCTGGAAAGCAGCTGTGCAGGAAGGACCTAGGAATCCTGGCATATACCAAGTTTAACCTTGAGCCAGCAGTGTGCTCTTGTAGCCAAGAAGGCAAATGATGTCCTGGGGTCCATTCAGAAGAATGTTACCAGCACGTCGAGAGAGGTTCTCCTCCCTCTTTATTCTACCCTGCTGAGGCCTCGTCTGGAATGCTGTGTCCAGTTCTGGGGTCCCCAGTTCAAGGGAGACAGAGAACTACTGGAAAGTGTCCAGCAGAGGGCTACAAAGATAATTAGGGGACAGAAGCATCTCTCTGATGAGGAAAGGCTGAGAGGCCTGGGGCTGTTTAGTCTGGAGAAGAGAAGACTGAGAGGGGATCTTATTGATCTGTTGATGTTTATCAATATCTAAAGGGTGGGTGTCAAGAGAATAGTCTCTTTTAAGTGGAGCAAGGAGTAATGGACACAAAATGGAACATGTGAAGTTCACCTAGAATAAGGCTGCCCAAAGAGTTTCTGGAGTCCCCTTCCCTGGAGACTTTCAAAACCCACCTGGACTCATTCTTGTGCAACCCAGTCTAGGCAAACCTCCTTTAGCAGGGGAGTTAGACTAGATGATCCCTTGAGGTCCCTTCTAATCCCCACCATTTTGTAATAGCCATCACAGCCAGGGAACACACAATAAGATTTAAAGTTCTGGTAACACCGAAGCTTTAGGAAACTGCATTATTCCCTGTCACCTAGCAAAACATATGAGATCACTTTCGGTTTTCCTCAGAACTAAGTTATTTATGATAGAATCACACACATGGAGGATGTGAATACATAGTACACAGATCATGAGTTCCACTGAGTGTTTTAAGACTGGTGGGAAGCAGGGAGTGGATGTTTTGTGGGTCTCTATGGGTTGAAGGTAAAAATAAGTAGTTGCCTGGAACAGTTGGGAAGTTGTTTGATGGCCCAGGGGATGCCCTTGCGTTCCTATAGCCCCATATGTATTGAAATTACAGTACTTTCAGTGCTTCTAAACTTGCTATTTATGCTTTCAAAAAAGATCCCAAATTAAGACTGTAGATTATTGGCAGTCGTCGTCATAATACAGTGTCCTGAGTCTTCAGATGACTTTGAGACTTTTTATCAGGAGCTGATGAAAAGCAGAAGGGTAATCTCCAAAGAAGTTACAACCTACACAGGAAGGATAGATAGATGCTAATAAAAAGAATTTGTGATTTCTTCATCAAGGGTGACCTAAGCTAGAGAATTTAAGGCAGAGTTCATGGCAGTGAATACAGAGATTCCCCTTCTGTGATATTTATATAAGGCACTACATAAAGAAGAAACTTGTGTAAAGACTAGAATGTAATGCAGTTGAGTGTAATTTCACAAGCTTTGTTGGAAAAGCTTTTCCTTACAGAGAGTGCCAACAATATACTCATAGGGTGTAAGAAAACAAACAGAATTTAAAAAAAGGTTAATACATCAAAACATTATACTACTTCCTATAACAAATAAAAATTTATATATAGATACCAAATTTAGGATATACTACATTTTCACAGTTTCATTGAAGGTTTAGATATGAGCTGGCAGCTCAATATAGCAATGAGAACTATTTATGCAGTTTAAGATTACATTTTCCAAGAACCATATGTAGTGTAGTGAGAAGCTATTTCAATGGAACTAATTTTAAGTCATATGTCCATCCTCTAGGAATGAAGCAATAAGGTGTCCTAATATTCCTCTACACAGAATTTGTTCCAAAATTAGCCGTTATGAAAAGTATTCCTCACCAAAAGTATCTTTGCAAAAACAAACCAATTTATTTCCACATTTTAGTAGAATTTTTTTTTTTTAAATATGACCACAGATGTTAATTTGTTTAGTGTAAGACCATAGATGTTGACTTTTCTACAATTATGTCTTCCCCTTCAGTGTATATTGGGGACAGTTCATGTTTGCAGTCAACTATATAATCAAATGAGTTTAGTTTATAGAATTAAGTGGTTCAGAAAGGTAGATCAAAAAAGTAAAATATAGTCGACAATGTAATAAAATTTGTAAAGTTTAATATTAAAGCATAACAGTATGTTCTCATTTTCTGCTGATTAGTAATATTTCTGGTTCAAACAATTTACTTGTTAGTATTTTTCTTATGGGACCATTTAATCACATTTGATTTGTTTTGGTGTAGAAGCAGATAGGCTTTTAGAGTGATATAAAACTTTGAAACCAAATTGGAAAGATTTTCTGAAAATGCCTTAGTAGAAAGCTCAGATTGAATTGTCAGGCCAATACAGTCAATACTTGGCCTGTGTCCATACACTGTCTTTGATATACCAGTAACTTTGTGAGGAACTGAAACTCAACATTCTTGCTCCCATAAATTACCCATATTTTGAATATTATGCTATTGAATAAACATAACTGGGGAAGTCTTTTGAGATCTTGAAACAAAGAATTTTTTGTTCCCCATATCTTGTCTTTCCTGGTGTAGCTAGGACTGTTTCTGAAATAAACTTTATAACAGCCAAAGGCTGTTATAAAACCAAACTCAGCTAGTATGAGGACAACTGTCATTATTACTTTGGAAGTCACCTGGATTAGAAATCTGATGCTCAGTCATCTGGGGCTGAATCGAACAGTGTTTGGTCACTGTGTGCTGAGAATATAGCTGTGATGTCACTGGTCAAATGCTAGAGACAAGTAGTGGTTATTTGAATCTGTGAGCATCCATACATAAGAGGCTATGTTCACAGTTAGTATATATAAAGCAGGATATAATTTAAACATATATAGTCAAACACAAATTTTTTATGATGTAATTTATGTATGTCTATTAATTATGATTTATAGCCAGATAATAAGCATATGAAATGCCAGATTAAGGCGTTCAAGGACTCAGGATTTAAGTAAAACTATCTTTGATGTGTTTGGAATGTTTGATTTGGAAAAAATAACTGAATGTTTCAGTTCAGAAATCTATATATTCATTTCAGCATGAGGTAGTTTAGGAGGATATATACACCCTGCAAGTCACTGTTTATCAGGAATAGAATATGGAAACCCACAATACTGTGATTTAGGGTTAAGATAAAAAAAAAATATCTGAGTAAAAAATAAAAATGAGTTGCAATATTATAGAAATCTGTGAAACTACAAAAACAAGTATAGAATAATGAACTGCATGAGTATTATACATACAGCTATTATCATTAATGAGCAACTGAAAAACTCACAGGTTTATCTACCTGCTACCTTAAGGCTAGAAGTCTGGGTATGTTGTGTTATAAAATATCACTGGTGCATTTTCTTTCTATTATTCCAAATTATATATATGAGACATTCAAGATCATGCTAGATGAGGCTCTGAGTAGCTTGATCTAGTTAGAGATATCCCTGCTTATGGCGGGGGTGTTGGACTAGATGACCTTTGGAGGTCCCTTCCAGCCTAGACATCCTATGATACTATGATATGCAATATATGGTAGTAGAGGTAAAGCAGTCTATTTGCCTTTTTCTAAGGCACTGTATGAAAACCTAATGTCATCTGGATATCATAGCAGTCCTTCAAATATGGGACCAACATGGGACAAACTTTACTTCATCAAAGTAAAACAAAAAGTTCTTATTTTATTTATAAGACATCTGCCACAAACCATTATCATTTACTTATGTCCTAAGTTACAGTTTCCATTTTAATAGTTCTATTAGTGTTTGGGTGGTTTCTATGAAGATTATTCAATAAACATTGTCCAGAAAAAGCTAGATACTTTTAATGCATAATCTTCTGGAATGTTTATTAAACAATAACACTGAATGGTCTGACAGTTTTACTTCAGAGAATGTCCTTCTGACAGTTTTATTTCTGAAAATGTTATAACATTATTATGCATCCCACCAGTTACTGAAAACTCCTGTGCAATGTAATGAGTCTTACCAAAAGCACATGCAGCCGAATTAATATCAAGGATATTAATGCACTAGAGAAAGCCATATACTGGGAGTTGTGTGGTGGGCAGAAAAAGAATACAAAAAAGAACTGTGTTTCATTTTTGCAACAAAAAGGAACTGAAATAAGAAGAAACAGTAGTATAAGGATTTGAAAATTCAAATGTAAAAAGTAGATCCACTGAAAGGAGTATTTCGTTATGCGCGTTACATTTACTGTTAGTGCAGAGTCTCTGGACAAACTGAATTTAACAATCATATGATGAAGAGGTTCTAAAAAGTGACTTAAACCCCTAAATGCTCTTCAATTTTCTTCTGTGAATAGGTTTATGCATTTTCTGTGAGGCCACCCTGCAAGGATCCTTTTATCACCTGTTAAACAGATGCTTTTCCTCCTAACCAGAAAGAAAGCTCAGTCTAAAGTCCAGTACATTTAATACAATGCCTCCAAAGAAGGGAAGGCTTCAGTTGACTCAGTGCTTGGCCATAATGAACCCAGTAAATGTTGGTTTCCTGCAGTAAAAATAATAGGTGAAATCTTCGTCTATTGAAGTCAATGGGAACTTTGCCATTGATTTTAGCAGGGCCAGTATTGCAACCAATATATCTACGGAGCAAAATAAAAGAAGTGGGTGAAGGTAGGAAGGGCAATTAAAGTAACAGAACCTCTATGTTATTTCAGCCCTTGTTCCACCCTCTTTTGCCTGAGTGAATAGCTCCTGATACTCCTGAGATGTGCTCACAGAAACTGTGGTGGTGGTGTACTGAACACCAAATATTTACAAAAGCGTTGAACGAGTAATTCTGAAACAGGAAAATCAGCTTTGTTGTTATAATGAGTCAGTCTTGTATTCAGGCAGAGCTGTTTTAGGGGTGAGTAACCAAGGGCAATTGCCCAAGACTTGATACCATGGAGAGTCTGTTAGGCTACAATAATTAAAAGTATAAATTATCCAACAAGCCTCAATCTGTGCCTCTGTTCTTGCTGGTCAAAATGTGCTGTAGCTCCATACAGATGCAATTAGATCTTTCAAACACAATCCTTTCTGCAATGAGAGTAAAATAACAAGACAAAAAGATTGTTAAAAATATAAATGTCTTTTTATCTTTTCCTGTTTAGGTCCCTACCTGCATTTCTTTTTGTTGAAGGAACTAACTTTTGGTTTCTGATGTGTAATAACCGTAGCTACCATATTTTTTTAATGGGTTTTCCCAGACATCCATTGCACACATGCACCACGTGGTCCGTGTACAGCAAGGCAATTTCAGAAGGATGCAGACTAACAAATCAAACACTGTACAGTCACACCACAGGTCCTGTCTTGAAACAAAAGACACTGGATGTGATTAAATGTTTGTGTTGGTAACCCATCATGGGCAGTACCATAACTTGAAAGCCGTGTCTTTTATTAGGAGGTAAAATCTGTTGGAGAAATTTGAACTTCTTGTTCACGTGTTCCAGAATCTGGACCAGAATATAGAGGAGGACAGCCATCTAGTTTGTGGGGCTCTTTCACAGGGATTATTTGCAACCAAAGGATAGTTTTGAAAAACTGGTTAGAAAACAACAAAAAGTAAGAGGTGACTAAAAATACATTATCTGGTGTGAAAGAGATATACAGGCAAAATACATCTGAACAGACGGAGCTGTAAAATCTCCCTGGAACTACCTTCATAACTGTAGCACCTCTCATAGTAACAAACTAAAACAGAGCAGTAAAGTTACGATGGAGTGGAAAGTGGTGACATACATTGCAGACATTGTTTTCCAATACACAGTTTTCCTCAGCTGTTAAATCTCAGCCTCACCTCCATCTCTGGAAAAATCATGGCGTGGCTCATTCTGGAGGTCGTCTCTGACCACATGGAAGAGAAGAAGGTTCTCAGGACTAGTCAGCTTGGATTTACCAAGGGGAAATCATGCTTGACTAATCTGATAGCATTCTATGATGTGATGCCTGAATGGATAGATGCAGGGAGACCAGCTGATGTAGTCTACCTTGACCTTAGCAAGGCGTTTGACACAATCCCCCATAACATCCACCTGAGCAAGCTCAGGAAATAAGAGATAGAGGAACAGGCAGTGAGATGGGTCGAGAACTGGCTGCACAATAGAGAGCATAACGGGTGGTGATCAATGGTGCCAAGTCCAGCTGGAGACCTGTAACTAGTGGAGTCCCCCAGGGATCAGTGCTGGGTCCAGTCCTGTTCAACATCTTCATTAACAACCTGGATAATGACACAGAGTGTCTGCTCAGCAAGTTTGCTGATGACACAAAACTGGGAGGTTTGGCTGCCGCACCTGAAGGCTGTGCAGCCATTCAGTGAGATTTGGACAGACTGGAGAGCTGGGCCAAGAGGAACCTCATGAGGTTCAACAAGAATAAGTGCAGAGTTCTTCACCTGGGCAGGAGTAATAAAATGCACCAGTACAGGTTAGGAGGAGTTCTGCTAGAGAGCAGCTCTGGGGAGAAAGACCTTGGAATCCTGGTGGACAACAAGTTGTCCATGGGACAGCAGTGTGCCCTTGTGGCCAAGAGGGCCAATGGTATCCTGGGGTGCATTACGGAAAGTGTGTCCAGCAGAACAAGGGATGTTCTTGTGCCCATCTACTCTGCGCTGGTGAGACCTCACCTGGAGTATTGTGTCCAGTTCTGGGCTCCCCATTTCAAGAGGGACAGAGATCTACTCAAGAGAGTCCAGCGAAGGGCTACGAGGGTGACTGGAGGACTGGAACGCCTGTCTTGTGAGGAGAGGCTGAGAGACCTGGGGCTGTTTAGTCTGCAGAAGAGAAGACTTAGGGGGGATCTAATTAATGTGTATAAATAGATAAGGGCTGGGTGTCAGGAAGGAAGGGGTAATCTCTTCTCACTTATGCCCTGCGGTAGGACACAGGGCAATGGTCACAAACTGGAGCACAGGAAGTTCCGCCTCAATGTAGGGAAGAACTTCTTTACTGTAAGGGTTCGAGCACTGGAACAGGCTCCCCAAGGAGGTTGGGGAGTCTCCTACCTTGAAGACTTTTAAGACCCATCTTGATGCATTCCTGTGTGACCTACGCTAGACTATATGGCTCTGCTCTGGCAGGGGGTTGGACCTTGACAGAGGTCCCTTACAACCCCTAACATTCTGTGATTCTGTGATCTCATTTTAATATTTGTCAGATATTCAACAACAGATTTTCCGCACCACTGAAAACATGCTATAGGGTTCCAGCCCAGAGTGGTTACTTAGCAATTCAGGCAAGCCTGTTCATTGTCTGAAGCTGTAGGACATCCCCTTTAGTTTTAACCACCTTGGATACTAAGTCCTCCTTCAAACTGGTCTAAATAAACGAACCACCAGCAGCTCTTTTATGCAGAAAATATTTTACATTGTGATAGTGTTCTTTCTCTGTAAAAATATAAAACTAGTAGGAGGTGAATATATATGATTAGATCTATAACAAATCTTTTGTGATCTTACCTAATTTGGCTCTTCAGAACATCTAACAGTAGCTACCCCTATGCACAGGTATGCTCATAGATAAGATGAAAGCAGCCCTTCTTGTTAATCATATTGTATATCTGAGTCCTGCTCCTTTCTTCAGTCTTTAAATCAACTTCATCTGATTCTTACTATTTAGTTGTGCAGCTTACCTTTCACAAGGAAATATGCTTAGTGTTGCAGACAGCAGGTCCGATGTGATTAGAATAGGTAAAACAGTGGTTGTTTAATCTGAAATTAGCTAACCATAAAAAACATGATCAGCCACAAAATGAAACTGAGGACCATATCTTCAGTGTAAAGTGACTGGACTTCAGCTTATTTCAGTGGAAGGTATTGAAAACAATGTTCTGGACCATCTTTCTAATGAAAGTTTAATACTTTTCCTTAATAATTTATGGAGCTTATCAAGCAAGGTGCCAGAACAATGCTTGGATAAGTAAGAAACAATCTTATCATATTGTAGATTAATCCAGGGTTTCTAGTCTGCTGTGGCAGGGTGAGGACCTAGGTAGCCAGAATGGAATGATCCTGTCTATGTTAACTAAACCAAACTGAAACAAAAAGTGCCCCTCTATGTGGGGTGCCCGGTTTATTTAGAGTCTTAATTCAGATTCTGTTCAATAGACTGCAAATGCAAGCCAAACAATATCAAGACAACACATGCAAAGGAACATAACAGCTTTGTAAGTTGGGGTTTTTTTTTTGGTCAACAGCTTTCATTTTTTTATTAGCATGACAATGTTTTAATTCCTTTAAATTGTTTGTTTGTTTGTTTGTTTGTTTGTTTTGTTCATAGTTAAACTAAGCTGTATCATTGATGGGTCTGTGAAATTCTGTGGGGACATAACCCAGTAATAAGTCATGTTGCTGAATGTCTATGAAATAGGAATTATCCAGGGAAGGTAGGATATGGTGGGATCTTTTCTAGGAAAGAGTCACTTGTAAGTTACAATGTACAAGTAGGACTTGGTATTTCCCTGTTGTGTAATGTGTTCTTTTAGAGGTTCATTTTGGAGCTGCCATGGCACCTTTACTGCAAATGCTCACTACAACCTTGACACAGGTGGAGGCAGGCAGGGCCTTCTGCAGCTCATGACAGCAGGCTGTGACACTTGGAAAAGTATTGGGGATCTGTGTTTAGAAGGGGATACCCAGATAGTCAGGTCCCTACCTCAACAGTCAAAGGGTCAGCTGAGTCTTGGGCTCCCCCCAAAAACACTGAAATTTCCCCTTCTGGCAAGAATGCCAGCTATGCACCCTTATGTCACCAGAATGCCTAAACAGGTAGAAATGCCACAGCTACCACCTTTTTTCTTTTACAGCTTGAGAACTATATTGTGGAAAACATGAAATCGGAGATGGTGCAGCTGCAGCAGAATGCTGTGCAGAACCACACCGCCACCATGCTCGAGATAGGGACCAGCCTCCTCAGCCAGACAGCAGAGCAGACAAGGAAACTCACGGATGTTGAAACCCAGGTATGTTCCCAGAGGGGTTTTCTAAAAGCTGTTAAATGAAGAGAACTTTCTCAATTCTCTTTCTTTTCTAATGTATCACCACAGAAAACATTTCAACACATGACTCCAAGAAACACACACACTGTTTCTTGGTACCAACAGTGGTGATGACTGACCCTTGCTACACATTTCTTTTGAGTGTGATTTAGTCAGTATATTTAGCTTTGTGTGTGTAAGGCAAGAAGGACTGTGCAGGAAACTAAATCAGCATTTGACTTCAAATAAACAGCCCAGCTACCAACTATGAATGATACACATGTCACAATAAATAATGAGTTTCAGTCTATAACAGAGCCTTTGATCTCCATTGATTTTTGCCTCTTTACTAAATACAAGAAAGCTTGTTTATTTTCTGTAAGATGTTTCCAGCTATTTGAAAAGCGGTGTATGTTTGCAGCTTTTAAACTCTGCAGAGAGAGGGACAAACATCAGTTTTGTTATAAAACACCGTGTATTTGTTAGTACTGTAAAATCGTATAACATCACATGAATTTAAAGAGCCATCTCTATATTATTCCTAGAATTAAAATCACTGTTAGGATTGAAATTATATGAGTATCACTGTCATAACACAGAGTATAATTTCATACTGGGCTTAACACATAGCTACATAGTACTTTTTGTCTTTTGACCTTTTTTTATTGGTTTAAGACGCTTATTAATTTTTATTATTTTTGCTGACTTCTTGATCTTTGTAGCATGTGGTGTATTACCAGCTGCATTGCATTCACTGTTTTTATAACAGGTGAATTAAAGTATTGCATTTGTTTGTTCTAGCAGCATACGTACTTCTTGAAAGATTATATTATCTGTTCTAATGTCCTTAGTCATGCTTACAATATTACCAAGTTTTTACATAATCATATCCCTGTACACTGAGAAAGAACAGTAATTATAAAAAACATACGCTGTCCTACATGAGTTCCCTATACCTTTTTCTCCACATCTTGGTTAGTAGATCAGCTCTCACTTAGAAATGTTGTGATCTCAAATGACCACAGTTTCCAAAACATAGTACAGTGGCTTATGAAATTGTTGGGGAAAATCTTTAATTCAGTATCAACAGAATATTTAAATGGAAACCTAACAGGTGAGGACCTATGAACTGTAGTATCATATGTTCAGTAAAGTAAAAGAGGATATAGGAACTCTTCCTTATATCCCAATAGACCAAATTGGGTCTAAGTGTTGAGTACTCATTCATGTTTCTCCTTTTAAGCAGGCAAGGGACAAAATATTCATTGTCTCTGTCTTAATTTTCCTTTGTGAAACCACTTCAAGGTAGAGGTATCACTAGCAACTTCAGGAAGGAGTGAATGCCTTCCTCCTTCTATAACTATTGCTGAAGAATTTAAGGGATGTTCAAGATAACAAGGGGAGTGGGTCTTCCTTGTTCCAGTACTCCAGTACAGCTCAGTGATGGTATTTCCCATCTACCTTCTTTCAGCACCACAAGAAAGCCTTTGTAGCCCCTGGTTCTACCATCAGTCAAAAAAGAGTGGTGCAGGTGACTCAAGAAAGTGAAGAGATTGCTCTTGGCAGTGATGAAGATAGCCAGCTGCATGCCAGAGAGGTGAAGGTCTGCAGGATACAAGGAGGAAAAAGGAAGGCCTGGATCTCATGCCTGTAACTCTGGTACTCATACCAGAGTAAGGAAGAGTCTAATAGACTAAAGATAGAGCCTCCACCTCCTTAAAATCTCAATGACCCCTCCCAATCCCTGATACATCCAAAATCCCACTGATTCTTTTTAGGCTTTCTTTTCTAACTGAAGGTCTATTGACATTTTGTAGGTTGCTCCACAGATGTCTCCTCTGGAAATCTGTTGGTGCTCTCCTGTCTTCTTACACCTTGACAGCCTTCATAATACACCTTCAGTTTCTGCCAGGTCCTTCTGAAAGTGTGCTGATGCCTCCAGGCACCTCCAAATGTATCCTTCTTAAACAACATTACAGCTGCATACTAATAATTTCCAAAATTTTCAACCCCTGTACCCTTAAAAAAGGACAAGGCAAGTTGCTCTGTGAATGTCAACAATTTCAAACAAAAATAAGGCACTGGATTAAGTTTGAGACACATTCTTTTTGCTTTATGTTCTGTAACAAACTCCTATCAGGCATGCATGAGAAAATATTACCATGTAACCCTTTGATGATACTGATAAATGTCCTTCCAAGAAAGATCTTAAAGGCTTCATTAAAGAGCAACCATTTCTGGAACTGAAAATTATGCCATCTCAGCTGTTGTGTACACACATCTACAAAAACTATTTACACACACTCCTTCAAACTCTGTAATGAATGATGACATCCCATCATAATCAACAAACAATATTATTGCTTTCTTTCTCGAAAGCATTCTGTTTTTTCCACTTTTGAGCTATTTTTCTGTTAGAATCTTTTCTCTTTTATCTAGTTGAAAGGCTTTTTGGTCCAATTGTACTTGGTGAAACTTGTGCTATTAATACAGACCACCACTTAAGTGAAAGACAATTGCAATAAAGCAATGTTTAGGATCACAGCCTTCTTCTTAAAAAACTGTGTTAGAGTGCAAGTAGTGATAACATAAGCAGACACCAGACTTCTGCCAACACTGCAAAAGAAAGAACTCAGGGGAAAGCTAAAGCAGGAGCTCTATTTACAAAACAGCGGATGCAACAGCTTGGCTTCACTCCAAGTACTCTTGCAGTCTTCTGGTTTAAGCATGCTTTGTAGGAATGCATGTCTGAGGCATGCTTCTTGTTCCTTCCATTGAAAGGAAGCTTATTTGATAATCACTTTTTTTTTTTTTTTCCTGACTGTCTAGTATCATTCTGGAGTAAACAGGGTGCCAGAATATCAGCTGGTACTTATCAATATAGTTTGATCGAGTTCATTTGCAGAAGTTGAGCAGCTGAGGTTATAAAAGGATTTTAAAACAGTTTTTGACAAATCAAATCAGAATGAAATGGTTGCATTATGTTGCTATAACAACATGACCAGGACAATATAAACACTAATGTTTTTAATTTATCTTTAAGGTGCTAAATCAAACATCCAGACTTGAAATTCAGCTGCTGGAAAACTCACTGTCAACGTACAAGCTAGAAAAACAGCTGCTACAACAGACACATGAAATCCTGAAAATTCATGAGAAAAACAGGTAACAACGAGTCATTGGTCCCTTATACTCTTTCCCTGTTCATCACAAAGTGGTCTATGCATACTTTGTTCTAAGCAACTGGTGAAATGGAAGAAGTGAATATGCTGTTGAAAGTATAGGTGATATTTATGAAATGGCTAAAAGATTTAGGGTGTGAAATTACACTGTGTTAGCTCCTGTATGATAAATGCAAGTTGATTTTTATTACTTTTCATATGCACTGTAAGTTTACATCTCAATTTGTTTCATGACAACTTAGTCATACAACCACAGTTCCTGCTACTGAAAAGCTTTGAGATAACTTGGATGAGGACTTGCAAGTAGAAAAACGTTAATAATAAAAAATGAGATTATCAGCTACATTAAGGAGTATAAGAAATAGAAAATCTTCAGTAGTTCAACTTTCTAATTTCAATGGATACAAAAATCTAACATGTAGAAGGATCTCTGCCTTTAGACTCAAGTGTATATAGCATACTTGGAGCCATGCCCTATTTAAAGAACAAGTAAATAGTGAACATTTGGGTTTCATATTGAAAGAGAAGAATAAAGCTGCTTAGCAGCACATAACATCTTAAGCAGTGAATTGACAGTTAAGAGGAAATTTCTGTGACATAATGACTCAGTACCTGGAGTCACTGGACTTAGTATTGCAGAAGACTTCTGTGTTTAGTTGCCCTTGCTCAACTGCCAGATGCACGGTAACCACTCTCTCACTGCACCTTGTCAACAGGCCAGAGGGAGAAAATATGACTAAAAAGCTCATGGTCAACATAGAGACAGGGAGATCTCTTACCAGTTACTGTCATGGGCAAAACAGCCCTATTTATTACCAGTTAATAACAGCATGTGGTGGTGAGAAATAAAAACAAAACCAAGACCTTTCTACCCTACTTCCCTTTCTTCCCAGGCTCAACTTCAAACATGACTCTCTCTCTCTCCTCCAAGAAGTGCAAGGGTATGAGGAATGTGGGCTGTGGTCAGTTCACAACATTTTGCCTCTCCTTCTTCCTCATGCTCTTTCCCTTCTCCAGTGTGGTTCTTTGCCAAGGGCTGTAGTCCTGTAGGTAAGATTGCTGCAACATGGGCTCTCCACTGGCTGTAGCTTCTCTTTGGACATCTCTATGCTCCTGTGTGAGGTTCTTCATGGGAAATACCTGCACCATCATGGTTTCTCCCACAGGCTGCAGGAAAACCTCTGCTCTGCTAACTTGTTCTTCTCTAACCTTGGTGTCTGCAGTATTGTTTCTCCCACTTTTTACTCCTCATAGGAGTAAAAGAGAGGAGAGAGTCCTTTCACTTTGCAGCCTCACTCTCTTTTCCCTTCTAAAAAGAACAACTGTGAGGTAAGTCTGACTAGGATAGTGGTTTCTTACTTCCTGTACATTTGACATTGAAATAAGGCAAATATCTTGAAAAGTGAGGTAGTTACTGAAGTGTCCTGTACAAGCTTTAGAGGACTGCTTAAAGTGAGAACAAACAGTTTGCTAAAAGAGGGAGCACGACTCTGTTGCTGCTGGACAGGAATCAGCAATTCAGGCAGAGAGACTTTGCCCAGGGTTATATGTGAGGAAAACTAACAACACAGTGGGCAAGGAGCTATTGGGAAAAGAAGGCAAAGAACCAGACAGTGATGAAAAATAGAAAGTGTTGTTACAAACACATGTTTGCTAAATGTGTCTGGTTGCAAAGATGGTTAAATAATATACCATTATTGTTACCAGTTATGAAAAACTACTTATGTATTTAGTCTAACAGCTGTTTATAACCAATAATTCCAGAAGATGTTGTTCTGGAGAAGCTGCATTACATTGCAGACTCTTGAACTCCACAGATTTCCCTTGACCAATTGGAAATATAACTAAATTAGTTTGGAGTTAACTTTGACTTCAGCCATCTCAAAATTAAGTAATTCACCAAAACTGCATATGTAGTCTCTCCATATAGTCCATGGAGAGATGAGGCATTTACAGTTCAAACTACATATTTTGCAAACTTATTTCAATTTTGGATTAACCCAAGCATAGTTAGATATACGAATACTTTTTTATCTGTTACATTCTGGTTAGCCACAAAATTTTATTGGCTGCTCAAGAAACTGAGTCTTATGTACTTAATAATCTGAATTTATTTATTTATCTTAGCAATGTGTCAGGGTGTAAAGCCTTCGTGTCAGTAAACAAGTTTTACTTAAGTTGACCGTTGACTTGGTTGACATTACGATGAAGTGGTCTGTGACAAAATTACTTGCCTTGGTTAAGAAGGAGAGGTATGTTAAAAAGCACACTTTATACCAAGTTGTTTCTCTCAGAACATTAGTTGTATGTGTCTAAATGAAAAAATACATGGGGCTTCATGTTGTAATGAAGCAAAAGTCTGGTATACCCTGACCAAGTTCCATTACTCTCTCCCTGGGCGTGACAAAACTGGGGAGAGTTTATGGTTACCCTATAAAAAAGGACCGTCAGCTCCTATCATGGATACAGGTCAAGATGTATCTACTTGAAAAAAAAACCTGCATGGTCTTGGCCTTGTAAGTCCTGATCCTGATGTGTGTCAAGTCCACTATGGGACAAATCTTGGTAATCACAGCAGATACTAAGTCCATGGGCATGTCAATTATTTTAATTTGCTTAACTTTAAACAATACTTATAGATTACCCATCAGGTTATGTTCAGTATTTAGTTGCAGTTGAATATCTTTCATCCCTCTCCATATCACTTTCTCATCAATAAAATAGGAAAAAAAAAACCTCTTGTAATTATATTATCTACATGGACTGTAAGTTTTTCTGGAAAGAGCCTTTCTTTTTGCAGTAGGTGCACACCACAGTGGGAATGAGTGTAGAAGCTATCATCACAAAAATAATCAAAACAGATGGTGTATTGTAGGCAGGTAATATCTCTCTGTATGCTAAAATTTCCTCTATATAAAATAAGACTTTCAAAGTTTTATTGGCACTTTCAAAGAACTGGATTTTCAGTGAAGGTAAAGCAAAAGCTTACAGTAATAAAAACTGATTGTTGATGTATAATGGTAACTTGTATATTATCCTTAAATAAATTGAACACTACATATCAACAGGGGACCAATGCATGTTCTTTAGACTAGAAATATATCTATTCTTGGCCTTTCTCTATACTTCCTGCCTCTGCTGGGAAGGGTAGCCAATTTTTTTTTTATCCCACTGAAGTGAAAGAGATTCCATGGCATAAGAAGAGTCACACTTGCCCCAGAATCATGTTTCTATTGAGTGCTCCCATGCCATAAATAATTTTGTTTTGTGGGTTCCCACCCACTATAATGTAAATGGTGGTTTCTTCCATTGCCATTTTTTCTCCCACAAGAACTTTCTAAAAACTATTTTGATTTATTCTTGAAAGATTTCCCTGCTTAAGTGCCTGTATAAGGCCCCTCTTCTTTTTCCCTAGAATGTACCAGCTGCATTTAACTAATTGTGTGCCATTTCAATATGCAGTTGAGAAAACAACTTTTTATTTTCTCAAATGAAACAAATGAGGAAAAATATAATGGAATTCTGGATCTTCCAGCAATAAATCTTGAAAATGAAATTTAGACATAAAATTCAACTTGAATTTTCAGACAATCAAACCCAATTAACATTTTCAGAACAAGAACTTTTTTATCCCGGGAAAGGTGAGGACTCAAGAATGATTCCTGAAATTTCATCTGACTGTGAAAGATGAGGAAACACAATATGCCTGACACATTTTATTTGCAGCTTTTGCATATGTTAAAAAGATAAATCTATTTTTTTTTTCACCTTACTTTTGTGATTTCAATGGAATTATCTTGTCACTGGTATAAAAAATTATGGCTTATGGATGCTAAGTGACCCATTACTTTAGTGGCCTTGAGAAACGTGGGGATACATACTCTATTATTTCCTTAAACTGATTGGGTAATATTAAACCACCAGAATAAATGTAAGTAATCAGTATCTAACAAATATAGGAAAAATTTTACTCATGTAAAAGCAGGTACAAAGAAGCAGTCTCAATGAGAAAATACTGTTCTTGCACTCAAAATTATGCATTTAAATCCTCTACCTGTTCATCTTCTTATGCATTCACAATACAAGAAAACCACATGCATACAGCCTAAGAATTTTTTTTTTTCTAGTGTGAAGTTACTTGTCTTTATTTATTGAACAACTTGATAAAGTAAAAGTTTCTATCTGTATTTTTTTAATAAATCCAGATTTTTAAAAATATTATTCTATTGCAAAATATGTCCATCTCTAAGATCTGGGCTATATCCTGTTCTCACATGTCTAAACTGAGGGCTCTGAAAACAAAGATAGAAAATTCTCTTAAACTGCTGTGGTCTGGAATGGATTAGTGAATAAACTACTTACCTTATAAGGCACATTGTGTAAACCAGACTTTCCTTCCTCCCTCGAGAGCTACCAGAGTGCTTTCTATATGTTCTACTTCATCACCTTTCAAAACGACAACAGCTTTCACTGGAAGTCGTTGTTTTAGTTCTGTACGGGCCTTCTACCCTCTCCAGTCTTATCAGAGGGCTTTTTCTGAGTCTCCAGGACACAGCACAGCTGCACAGAGGCATCCCACTGGCTTATAACCTGACAAAGTTAACACATCATTCGTATGGTTGAAAATAGATTTCTCGTCTCGCTAAGATCAGTGGGTTAGACACTGAGACACAGTTAACCTTTAGGAAAATCTTGTCCAGGTTTGAGTGTGTATGTATTTCTTTTTAATTTAATTGTCTTCTAGATAATGAGTACAAAAGTTATTGTCCAATGAATAATATTGGTATTTATTGGATATATTATATATAATGGAGTGGTGATTTATTTTTATTATGAGTGTGATAATTCCCATGACTGCTTCATCTGTCTAGGTCAGTAATGATTTCAAACATATAGGAATTTCAAACATAGAAAATGTGGAGGAATTTCAGATTATTGGGAATGTATACAGTAAACTTACTGTAAAAATAGTCATAACATCATGACCATAACATTTAACTGGGAAGTGTTATAAGAGAGTGTTACATAACAATTTCAGTGGATTTTTACAGATGAATTGGTATAGTGACAGCTTTTTCGATTTGTTTCGTTTAACATTTTATATCAGCAATAGTCATTAATGAAAACTAGTAGAAAGATTTTTGTTTTAATTCTTTCTTCACAATGCCTCTTTAAAAAATTGAGGAATTACCTTTACCAAGCACTCAGCAGATATTTCTTCATGCTATTTGTGGTCTTGCAACTGTAAAAAAAAAAAAAAAAAAAAAAAAAAAAAAAAAAAAAAAAAATCTAAATATCTTTGTTTTCAACCTGTTTGAAGATTTTTTTTTTTATGAGGATTCTAGCACTTTCTTTTTAAAATTAAATGAGCTGTAACAAATATGAATATAAAAATATATTGAAAACTTCTGGACAAATTGGAGTCAAAGGCCATACCAGCAGCTTTTCTTGTATTAAGCGTTTCTTCCTTTTAGAACAGCCCTGTGCAGAAATTCCCAATCTATGCGTGAAGTTTCTGCTTTTGTTCATTTGCAGCATGGACCAAAGTTTTCTCATTGATCTTAGTAAAACACAATGAATGTTTTTGATTTCTCGCAGGAGTACAGGGAGTGGTCCTATCCTCAAGACATATTCTTATCTCTTTTAGATATATGGATATAGAAAGATCATTGCCTAAATGCATATGCATTCCATAAAATAGCTTAGTTTTGCAGTTTATAATAACAGGAATTTTAGTCTAAATAGAAAACTGTAAAGGAACCAAGTGCTGTGACACTCCCATCTTTTCACCACATGTTGTTGACACACCACTCATAAGGATGTATTATTACTAAACCCATAAAACATCTGTGTGATGTCTGTCTCTGGAGATGCCAAAATGGGAAGCTCTAAGTATTGTCAGATTCTTCCTTCTTGCTTGACATGGCCAGTGTTGCTACAAATAAGATTGTCATCACCATGGGTTCATTTACTGTGGTCTTAGGAAGGCTATGGTGGGAAACAAATAATGCAATGCACAAAGAGTGGCTATCAGAGGCTCTTTTTTTTTTTTTTACATTAAATCATCTAGATATAGAAATTATTTAGATGTAGACATGCGACTAAGATGTTGTGAAATTAGGGAAATGCCCCATACCGTATGAGGATACGGACAGAGATAAAGGGAACTTTTTTTGTCTTTATTTACCATTTAGCTGTAAAACTATATTCTGGCTTCAGGAATGGCATCTTCTCTTACATTGACAACATACAACAGTTTCAATGGACTGAAGTGGGATGGAGCCACACCCAGCACCCATTCTACCACAGACTGTACCCAGAACTATCCAAAGTGCATTATGGAACTTATAGTCTATACAAAAAGTTAAAATCTAGAGTCAAAACCAGCATTTCTATAGTTTCTGTGAAAAAGTGGACATAACTGACAGAATTCACATAAAACTTTTTTTTTTTTTTAACAGTAGTTTATGATTAAAACCAGTTCCATCAGAACATTTTTTACTTCAGACTTACTAATCAGTCTTAAGTTCTGCATAACCAAGCTCAGAGAGTTCCACATAAATACGTGCAAAAAAATCCATGTGAGTCTAGCGCATAAAGGCATTGTGTTAAATGTTAGAGTTCAGGTGATGAAAAAAAATCAGCTATAGGTATGATAAGGTGTTAAAATAATATATTTTGTTTGGTTTCAGAGTCCATGCTTTGTTTCAGATTGAAACTTTCTATCATCTGATTCCAGTCCACTGGATCTTGTTATGCTTTTGTTACAAGTTAATGAGTCTTTTAGAATGAGGTATCATATTCCCCTTTGCATCTGGGACCCCACGAAAAAGTGTTTTTCTTTCTCATCTTTTCTTTTTTTCCCCCTTAACTCAGATCCTTCTGGCTTTCACAGAGCTAGATATGTTGATATTACAAAGTATATTTTCTTCAGTATCTTTGTAAGTTCCACATTTATAATGTTTCAGAAAAAGAGACTTGTTGCTTGGTTTCCTCTATTTAAAAAAAAAAAAAAAAAAAAAAAAGTTTTGTATTACTCTAGCTTGTACAGCAAATCCAGGGTCTGAATTTAATCTTTGCATTGTTATCATTTGTAACAGCTCATATTAAGGCTCCATGATATCTAGTAGAAACAACTCCATATGGATTTTATTACATTCTTCAACTAGGTTAAATGACCTGAAATTATGCAGGCATTTTGCCACTGATCTATTATCCAGAAGTAAAAACAAAGGTGGGGGGAGAGTGCAAATAAATAAGACCTAAGGTTGACTTTTACAAACAGGAAGCAGTTTGTTGGCACGTTTGTAGCCACCAGTTGGTTTATGGGCATGAAAAACACCTCTTTTGCTGTATGCAGTAAAATTACTCAACAGAAAGTAGCAGAGGGATTGAAATATTTTTTTTTTATCTAATATTAATAAATTATTTCTGCCAAACTCTCACCATAGCATCAAAGCATTGGCGTGAAAAAAATCTTCTTGTTCACTGTTGACAGTTATTAGCTATCATTTATGTCTACAACACTTTTATTCTTCCAGATATAATCTGATATGCCTTTGGTTTTTGTAAATTGTATACTTCCAACTCAGGACAGAGAGGAAACACTATAAAAAAAAAATATATTAATCAGGAGGAAATGTTTCCATACATGTGTAAAATTATTCATAAAAATTGATGTAAGCAGTTCACATAGCATGGTGCAAAATTTCTGTCTAAGGAGCCTTTTGTGGAACCAGAAAAGGCAGGGTCGCCATATGTTTGTGGACTCAAGGAAAACAAGGGAAGTCTACCTTAAAATGCAAATTTCTGATTTGTCTTTTGAGAAAACAGTACTATTCTTTATGTGAAAGCAGATTCCAGTCATCTGGTGTACAATTCCTCTCCAAGATTCCAAGACCACATCAAATGGTGTTTTTATTGTGGGTTCCATATCCCTTGATGGTATTCCATAGCTCCTAATGCTTAACTCCCATGAAGTGGCAAGGCCCTTCATAAACTCTTTGGTTTACCCCTGATTTTTGTCTCTTATCATATTGACCCATCTGTACTATTAATAATGTCCTCTTCAATGCTCTGTTCTTCTCCTTCCTTTGCCTACCTTAAGCTTTTCTGCCTGAACTTCTATATACAAACGTGTTACTGTCTCTATGCTCATGGGCTTGGGTGGCTATAACAACTAGATATGCAGTTCCATGCACTTTAAGCACTACTGTATGCAAACATCACAAAATGCAGCCCTAGGGATCATTTATATTTGGCTCTTTGATAGAGAAATTCATTGGATGAATTGGTAGATGTGACCATTTTAGAATAAATTATTTATGTGTTAAATTCTATGGTGAAAATGAAAATGAATAATTTGTAGGCATGACAATTATCTACTAATTGTTTTATTTTATTTTAGTTTACTTGAGCACAGAATTTTAGAAATGGAAGAAAGGCATAAAGAGGAGTTGGACACTTTGAAGGAGGAAAAAGAGAACCTACAAAGCTTGGTCACACGACAAAGCTACATAATCCAGGAACTAGAGAAGCAGTTAAACAAGGCAACAAGCAATAACAGTGTCCTGCAGAAACAGCAGCTTGAATTGATGGATACCGTTCACACTCTGATCACCCTTTGTTCCAAGGAAGGAGGTAAGAAAAGGGCACTATAAAACATTAGAAGTACTAGAACATTTATTCTGAAGTAAGTCCTGAATTTTTGGACAGGCAGAATTTATTGTGCATATTTCAAGAAAAAAACATATTATAATTAAGGACAAAAGAGATGATGAGAACCCACAAATCAAATAAGGTTCAGATAGTGCTGAGGCTGACCCTTGTACTGACAGCCATATTTGATTTTTGGAGTTTAATACAATTGAGTTGTTATATCTTGATTATAGCTGGTGTAGGCCATAATTCCACTGACTCCGCATTAGCAATGCTGATTTGTTCCTCTGAACATGTGTCTCCTCCTGCGAGGAGTAATCCAACCAGCTGTGGATGTTAACTGTAGAGATGTCTATATATAATTTACTCTAGAATTCTTTTACAATCAGTGGAGAGAACAGGGTCCTAAATGAAGGAAAGTAGCACAGAATTTTGTACGCAGATGTGAGTTATAATGTTGATGAACTTAGATATAAGCACTTATGGTGCTGTCAACATCTAAAGGAGGAATCTTTTCTCTTGAACTAGATTTTATTTATAATAATGGATTATTTTTCTTCCTTCTGCCTTGCTGAATTTTGTTTGTTTCTGGGTGCATTAGACACACTACACACTGAAAAGGTAAGAATAGCATCCTTTGAAAGAAGGGGTTGACAGTTTAGAACAATTCTCAAGTTTGCTTTTCTTAAGTAAACAGGTTTCTTATAGAGAAATTTTAAAATTTTAAATGCTAAAGACACTACAGTATGTCTCTGGAAAGAATTCCCTTCATCAGAACCGGGAGAGGGAGTCAGTTTGAGTCAAGGGAGCTATGTGCATGGAGACCATTATAAAGGATGGAAATAGGACACTGGTAAGAAAAAGTTAGTAACTATGAAAAACAAGGCAAAGTGATACAGAGGAGGAGGAGGAAGAAATGTAAGGGAGAATATAATAGAAAAGGCATATGCTAAATCTAACAGCTAAAAGGGGATTAATAGATATGTCTGGTATAGTGTAAAGAGGGTTAAAAATATTGAGGGAAAGAAAGTTGAGGAAATAAAATAATACCAATCTAGGAAGAAGACATCAAAACCCTTCTGAGAAAGGGTACAAGGTAAACTTAGAGAGAAACTGTAGATATGAAAGTTAGGCTAGTCATTCAGTGAGTGTGGAAGCATGGATGAAAGAAATCTCTGAGGTTGTGTACCAGCAATCTGAAGAGCTCATTGTAATTCTAAAGATCTAAGTGCCATAAATTTATGTAAAAACCAAAAGAAAAAAAAAACCAAACCAAACAAACAAACAAAAAAAACCCAAAAAAACCCCAACCAAACAAAAAACCCCAACCAAACAAGCAAAAAAACCCACCACAAAAAACACACACACAAAAAAAGAACTCACAGACAAACCGAAAAAACTTCATCCTCCCAATCAAAACCTTGTCACCTGTGTTGTTATTCAATACTCTGTTTAAGAGGCAGAAGACATTAGATCATTCAGACTTTTCAGCTCGAGGCAGTGTGGGTTTGCTCTCAGCTATATATTCCCATGCAACTTGTGTGGCTTAAATCTAAAGTACTCCAGTGATGAGGATTACATCTCTTCCTTTGGAAGCGTTGCATGCTTGGGCCCATGTTGATAGACTACATTTTTTTTAAAAAGATTATTTTTTTTCCTCCTCATGTTCATTCTAAATGTTACCTTCTGCTTATTCTATTATACAGTTCTCCAGCATTTTGAATTAAATAATATCTTTCATAGTAGGCTGTTCTCGTATCAGTAGAGAAACAGTGATTCAATGCAAATCCTTTATTATGTTTTACTGTCTTTTGGCAAAGAAACCTGGCAAAGCTGTGTTTGGAGTGTTCTAATAGAGCTCAGGAGTACTTTAAAATTAATATTGAAATTAAAGATATATTATTCTTATACTGTTATATACTTCATGTTCTTTTTAAGGTTAGAAAGATTTTTTTTAACAATTTTGAATTTGATTCAAAGAAAAAAAAAAACAAAAACAAACAAACAAAAAAAACAACAACATTTTTTTCATTTCCTCAGCTGTTTCTTATAAAAACTTTGAGCGAGGATTACAGAAGTGGATGTTTCAAATGGGGCTCCTGGGTACAAATTCAGGTGCCTGAAAATCTGAATTTTTAGCATTTTTTTTTTTTTTTTTTTTACTTCTGAGGATCTGTGGAAGGAAAAGATGCTCAGTATAGTTGACCATTTAAGTATAATAGCCTTACTCAAACCCTTGATTTTGGTTTCTGTTACTTTTTGTGTATTAACATGTTCAAATTTTCCTTGGACACCTTTTTTATTTAAAGAGAAATAATTGCAAAAATGTCTCTACCTTCTGTCTAAGTCTAGCTGACCAACATTTTTGGTAAGAACATTTACAGCTAAAAAATGAGTCAGACAGCTTAAGTTAAAATAATAATATTATCCTGGAGCACAAGACCACTTTAATGAAGGCTGAATACCAAAGCACTTAGTTGTACCAAAAATTAAGAACAGCTCCAGACTGTGCAAATATGTGTTGAAGATTGGAAGGTATGCATGTGGGAAGTACCACTGGAGCTACTCTAAATTCACACAAAAAGATTAAATTTAGATAGTCTTACACACGTCTTTATGTGTGCGCTAATGTTTGAAATGTAAAGTACACTGTGAGAACTGGTGTTTATAGGGAGATAGAGTATAACAAAACGTGATACATAAATCAATGACACTCCTTCTGTCTAATACTTTGGTAAATCTCAATCGTCTAATTTCATAAGGGATATAGCAGAAATGGAAATGGTCCAGAAAAGAATAGGATGATGGAAATAATTAGAGACCTGGAACAATTTCCATGTGAGGAGACAGAGCTGTACCACACAGAACTACTAGATGGGGAAGAAGGTATGTGGGATGCTGTTATGGAAGTATACAAAATACCTAATGGCAGGGAGAAAAGGAACAGCCAGTAACACTGAGAGAGATTTTTCCACTGATAAAAGATAGGACTTGGTGAATTTAAATAATGTTGCTAAGTATCATTGAGATTGATAAAGATTTTTGAATTACTAGAAAGCTGAAGTGCTAGCAAAGGATGGGTCTCCTTTGAGACTTCTGGATTCTAACTAGAGACACTTATCTTTGAATGAAAGCATAATTCAAGTGAGGCATCAGGTCTAGGAAGCCAGACAGTCAAAGATGAGTAACTTCCTCAAGGATAAACACTGCAGTTGAGAGGAATTTAAAAGTAATTCTAAATCCTGTGGTATATTGAGAATGGCTTTAAGTACCTTTCTTGGATTTTCAACTGTAAATTAAAATTGTAAGTCTATATATTTTATATTGCATTTATGTGTATATGTTTTGAAAAATTTAATCTGTATCAAGAAACATAAAAATGTCTCCAAAATAAGTCACAGACAGGGAAATTATGTTCTTCCATGCATAAGTTATACTATTCAGGGTTTTTCAATCTGTGAAACTGAAATTAGTATTTTAAAAACTATTTTTAATAAAAAAAAAAAAATACAGCTAAACAGCTTTATTTGAAACCAAGCTGGTGATAAACATTGCTTTCTGATTGCAAAATATGAGATAAATTTCCTCCAGTGGTGATTTAATCAGATTTATTTTTAGATTAATTTAAATAAGTAGGGAAAACTTCAGAGGTTTGCCTGCTGGGAGCCAGTGAATAATGTAGCTGAACAGTGTAGAGACACAAGGCTGCATAGAAACCGCTTTTGTTTAGTTTCACACTCTGAGAAGCTTAGCTAATATAGTCCCTAGTGATGGATATCAACCTTAAGAAATGTGCTTTAGTACTTACCACAGATAGACAAACTTTAGGAGAATTTCTGAAGGATATAAAGGTAAATGAAGAAGAAAGAAATAAGTAAAAGCCATACAAAGGATAAATTTTTAAAATATCGATGGGCCTAAATACAAAATCCAGATCCCACTTTCAGTGTCAGTTTTGGTACACACCAGTTTTGGGATGGGTGCCACCTGTAAAACTTGGAATTGTTTGTGAGTTTGGTTTTCAAAATACCACCCACCTCTGTCCCAGTGTGAGTGATTCTAGGATTTCAGTTGCATGTAATCCTTAAAATAGACACTCTAATAGGTCACAAAGCCTACACAGAGTCAAATATATGCAGGGTACCACTGGGACTCGCATGTCTCCATTTTGGCCTGCATCTATGGCTAAATAGGTTTGTCACATTGCCTGCATATTTTTTAGGCAGGGACAACAACCTTCCCAGTGGCTGCAAATCACTTTATACAATAGAATTTCTAAAAAAAATCACTTTCAGGCACTAGCTTTCCAAATGAAATAATTTTTCAATATGGTGAAAAGGTAACTTTAAAAAGATTAACTGATTTCCAAATTCAAATATAGATAAATGCCTGAAATTTTTGCTTTTCTCCAACAAAAGATGGAGAAACAGAAAGGTTGAGGTGAAGGCTTAATCACTGTAGAGATAGTGCGTGTCTATCTCCAAGACTGTAGAAGTCCTTCACCTGGAGCAGATAAAGGTTAGAAAGGTCACAGCATTCTTTGTAAAGATGATTAAAGAATCTTTGATTATTGTTTTCTCTAAACTGTTCATTCCTCATACTACTATGAGTATTATTTGTCTGAGGATGAATAAAGCATTTTGGCACATTGCTGTCATTGTCAAATAATAAATCTGTAACACAGTAAATAGTTTAGTGACAGACTTCCTAACCTTCCACATCAGAAAAATTACTTATGAAGAGGATATGTAGTGCTAAGTAGAGAGTCATAAAAATATTACTCAAAAAAAAAATTCCACAAAACAAGGAATACAGTATAAATTATGTTAATTAGTAGATAATATCATTATCAGAGAAGTGTATACAAGTTCCAACTAAGTAATTCAGAAATTGTGTTGGTCCAGTGGGACATTGTTTCAAGACAAACATCACAAAATCAAAAGTCACATTGTATTTTCTAATCCATTGTCTTTTTATTCTGGAAAAAGAAAACAGAGCTAGTGTCGATTGTGTTAACGATAATTTGGATAACCTAGAATAGCTGCCCAAGTGTTCCTACCCATAGAACAAGGGAATGTAAAAATTAAATGGAAAAGTGTATTTAACCATAAACTTATTTTCCTTTTGCTGTTGTTTATGTTGTCTGTCACGCTGCATAATAATACACCTTGTTAAAATGTTTGGTCTATACTTACATACTTCAGAGAACTAATGCAACAGTAAAGAAAATTTTGTCATGAATGTCTAGTTTTGGAGAGAGTTTTGGAGAGAAATTAAGCATTATCTTCTTCTTAAATTCTGACAAGAAGCCAAGCTTAATTCCCAAAATAATACACATATATGCTAGGAATTTACCTCCCCAGAAGCGCCTATTGAGTTCATGAAATAAATAACAAGGTTAGTAGGTCTGGCATTTCTACAAAGACACTTTCGTATTTTGGAAAACTGTGCAAGAAAAGTAAATATGCTGAAAAATTTGTTTGAGTGGCATTAATGACTTTAAGAGGCATAGCAATTAATTTATTCACAGTCTTAAACAGTAAATAGTCTATTCCACTTCTTAGACCTGTTATGATGTTAAATTTTATGCTGAATAGAATAGAGTGAGAATAAAATGAGAACTTCAAAGAAATGACCCAAAGGTTACAGGCACAGGGGAAACTCCATTGACATAATCAGAATTACCCCAGCAGTGATGCTGGCCTACTTCATTAGAAAGACTTCAAAGACACCTTATATAATACAAGCTAGTATTTAAATAATTAAATAATTAAATTAAACAACCTAGTGGGGGACCCCTGGATAGAATAAAGGTTTGGATGTTCTGGGGGAGAATTCTAAATCTTAATGTTTGGACTGATACTATATTGATTCAGCCTTATATTGGAAAACAGTAACGAGGGATATGTAAATCTAATAGATTTTAGACAGCAGTGTAGAAGACTCTGTGTGTGATACAGTTCTTGGTAATTTTTCTCATTTTTCTTCTGTGCATGGAAAAAATTAATATTAGTACTCATCTGTGATCTACTTTGAGGTGACAGCATATTTTTCTAACATTTTAACAGCATTTCTCTAACGATATCTTTTAATTCCTCAAGAACTTGCCTCCTCTTTGTACCTCATCCTTGACATTGCTAAGGTTTATTTCATCAGGATGAGACATGACTAGAGAGGCAGAAAACTAGAATATGGTAATCAGTCACTTCTTTTCTTCTGAAGCACAGAAGTAAACAATATTTTTACCAGATGCACAAAAGTTTCTGACCAACATTAGCTGCATGCTGTAGGGTGTGAGGTGGATCAGGAATGTCCCTGAAATATGGCTATAAGAAAAGAAAGCATCAATAAATTGGCAGATGTTATTTTCTTTTACCTGAAATTACATTTTTATTATTAATGCATTACAACATACTGCAATGTAATAACAAAACATGATGCTTTTCATCTATGTATTCCAATGTTATAATTAAGGTTATTTTCTTAATATTAATTACAAATTAATTAAAAAACACAGACTTGACAAATTTGGAGTGACCACACTAGAGCTTTAGACAAAACCTCATTTAATGCACTGAAGCCATCTGGTATTCCACACTTGCCTTACTCTGTCATGAACTCCTACTTTGATCCCCAAAGGTGTCAAAGCAAATAGCTTCAGCTAAAGTTGACAGGATGTGTGTTCAAAAATACAGAAAACATCCATATGCTTAGTTTCTCTGCTTTCTCCTGTTTTGGAGATTTCATGAGCAAGTAGTTTGGGTTTTTTTGTTTGTTTTTCAGATATCTTAAAACAATAACAGAAATACCTTTAGTTTAAAAAGAGATCAGAAAATCACTACCAGAAAAATATCCACATGCAATTCAAAAGCTCACTGTTATAAAGATGCATTCCACTTTTTGTTTTGCTTTTATTCATATTTTGAAAGCTGGGGAAAAACTGAATCTTAATGTTATCTTTAATGTCATGGAAGAGGGATCCCCTTGCCCTCACTATAGCTGGATCTGACTGAGCACTGACCCACTGAGGTGGAAAATACTCCGGGGCTGCAATAAGCAGCTGTATTGTCTCTGTACGGCTGTTAGACATTCAGTTACACACACACACACACACACACACACACACACACATATATATCAGCATCAGCTTTACTTTGTGTTTCTTGTTTTTTTTTTTCTGTTCAGGTACCATAGGTTTTCCCTTTCCCTTGGAGACTTTCTGTATTGATACGCATTTTTCAGAAATGCTCAGAAAATTCAAGTAAGAGTTTTTGGCCAGTATCACCTGACTCAGTTACACTGTAGATGTAGAGTCCTGGTCTGAACTTCCTATAGAGTCAACAAAGGCACTTTTTTTCAAGTGGCTTGTCTTAGGATGAGGTGAATTGCATCTGCAAGGACCTTTTTCTTCCATATTATCTGTCCTAGGGTAATGATATTTATGGTGCTGTTTATATGACCATTGTCTACATTGGGACAGATTAATTCTATATTCTTGCTTTCTAAAACAATTTTTTTTTTAAAAATCAGTAATTCCAAATTGTCACAATTTAAACATAAAAGTATTTTCATACTGTGTTCAGGCAAGGATACCTTAATTTTGAAGTTATGCTGTATAATAAAATACAACAAGATGTGTTAGGTAGGATTAAGTCAGGCTGTGGTTTAATAGGGATTTGGTACTGAAACATGTCAATTTGAATGTGTAACATTTGAAATTTTTTTACATGGGAAAATATATTGTTAAAAACAGAATTGAGGATTCCTATATTTTATCCCTATTAACTTATCTATAGTCACAGCAGGAGGTCCATATGTATTAGTACTGGAAAAAGAATATTTAAACTACATATTTGAAGTGCTGGGGTTAAACCCCCAGCCCCAAATGAGGGTTGGCATATGGATGATGTCCACAGCCAGGCAAAAAAGACCCTCCTGATGGGTTTTCACCCAGTGCCTGGCCATCCTTGGGTGAGAACTGATTAGGAGATCACCACGAGGTACCCCCACCTTCCACAGTAACTTGGAGGTGGTACAAGAAGCCACCTCTATAAGAGCTGACTCTGGTTGTAGTGGGGTTAGGAGGCCTATACAGTGCTGTGGGGGGGTTCTGGTTATCAAAGGGCTCCCTGACTTTTCACAGCAAGTAGAGTTCCTAGTAATGGTGGGATGAGATCAACACAGGAAGGGAATTATGGGTCTTTTTCCCTAGCAATTACCATATGATTGAGATTGGACTGATTGCCTGGGTCCTTCCTTCTCCCATGGCCTGGTTTGGAATTGACATGCTCCCTTCTTTGCTATGTTATGTGTTGTGAGTGAATACATTGGTCTGTTCATTCCTCCAGTGGTGGGCCACCTTGGATCTCTTGCATATGATCTAAGACCAGAGGGAGGGATCTGGCTCATGTGTTGCCCATTAATGACGATATCCTTCCTAGCTGGGCAAGCAGTCAGCAGAAGAATATTTTATATCGAAATTCTTGATAATGTTGAAATCAATTACCCACCCTCATTTCTACAGTGTATGTAAGTGCCAAATCCCTCTTCTCTCTGTTTTCTGAAAACTGTATTATTCGCTCAGACCAAAGATATTACAAGGGATAACATCATATAAACCAAACAACATCATGGTTGGTGTCACCAAAATGGCTTGTTAGTGAAAAATTTCTTTGTATGCATACAGTTCTTCAGGTGGAAACAATTAATGAACATTAGGGTGCCTGTGTGAAAAAAAATAAATCCATTAAAGAAATATGGACACTAGAAATACTAAACAAAGCCAGTGGCTTAATCTCTCTTGTAGCAGTTAGTGAAAGACCTCTCTAGTTCTCACTGAAAGGCTGGTTACATCACAAAATTGCTGTCTCAAGCAGAAACTCTTAAGGAACTATATTGCAGCTGGATAATTGTCTTTATCTCTTTGTAAATGGGCCATAAGGCATTCTATTTCAGCTCACTAATGAGGATGGGTTTATGGTTTTTCTATGTGGTGTCTTTCAAATGCACAGTGAATTGAAGTATTATTGTTACCAGTCACTAAGGCTGGATTTATTGGGGAACAAACTTCATAACTATTGATAATTTATTGCGTAGTAAATAATTATGCCCTGGAGAGGGTGAAAGCTCACTATGTTAACATCAGTTTCCAAGACCGAGACAATTCCTG
>NW_008587631.1:65870-108516 GCF_000691845.1 Merops nubicus
GATGGAAATTCTGCTTTAAATGATTTATTCGAGAAGTAGTTGGATAGCTTGAGTGCTTTTTGCTATGGAATTGCCTTTCTTTATTCAGACTCTTAAGGGTCTGTGGGAAGGAAAACTAATATTCTGTTAGCTGCTAAAACATTTCTGTAAAGTTAATGTAAGGCATCTACTTGGCTACACCTTTTCTCTTCTCTCCCTACCTTAAAAATATGGATTGGAAATTCTTGTATGTAATGAACACTAGTGTTCTTAATGAATCTGAGATTAGAGTGGTTCCTCGTCTGACAAAATCACTGCAACCCTACTAACGGCATTTCAGCAAGGTGTGGTAGTTATGCTCAATTGTGTTTGAGACATTTCCACATCCACTTGAGCCTCCCTCATGCAGTAAGTGGTATATAGGCAGCAATGAAGGGCAAGGGGTTGGTGGCAAAGGGGCTATTTGAGCTTTTGTCATTGCTCCTCGGAAGCAAAATCCACTTCACCATCCAGTCTGTTGATTGTAGGGTCACAGGATGGATCAGATCATTTAGCTACTCTAGTATAATAAACTCCAGGAATAATAAACCTTCACAACAAAGAAAGAAAGAAAATAACAGCAGCAACAAGAACAAAAAAAAAAAAAAAAAAAGGCAAGCAAGCAAAAAACCAAAACCTCCCAGCCTTCCTCCTTCCTTCCCTTCCTACACCAAACCAAAACACTTTCTGCCAGATCTGTTAGCTGATTCATTGTGTGGCTATGGAAGCAGCCTACAAACAGAAACAGCACCACCTCTCCTTTCAGTGACACCCTGCCATTGCACTGGATTTAAGGTTATGACTAAGTGCTGCCTTAGACATTAAAAATGTGCATGTGTGTGTGTACATACATATACACACTTATGCTGTCATAAACTCTGAACACTTAAATGAAGGTCAGCATTTTCCATTCTAATGATTCGGCAGATGAGCGTGGCTGAGCAACAAAATCTAGAGTTCTGTTTTATCCCACCTTCTAAAATATCCGTGTAAATTCAAGATAAGCTTCCAAGGAGATCTTGAATGAGAGACACAGGAGGTGTTACTTGCCTATTAATGATCAAAATGAAAATATCATTTTATAGGTTAGTACAAAGGAACAGAAAGAAAATAGAAAATATTGTTCCACAGTATAGTTCCTGATCTGCTCAATTACAGTATAACATATTGGACCCCACATCTTGAAAAAAAAGAACCAAAATGAAAAAGATGGAAAAAGAGACAAAGACAGATGATCAGAGAAGTGAAATGCCATTCAGGAAGATCTGAGATACTTCAGACAGTGTAAAAAATAATAGAAGGAGAATGCAATAGAAACTATAGGTGGTTTGTAGAACATGGATGCAGAATTACTGACACTTTCAGGAAGAATGAAGGGTCACCAGCTGAAATACGCTGGTTAAAAGCTAAAAATAGCAAATTGTCCTTCACACGCTATATGTATGGAGTTCCGTGGTATGGGGCACTATGTATAATTAAAATTCATGTGGCTTCAAAAAAGCAACTGGAAAAATTCATAGAAAAATCTTTCAAAGCCCATTAAATACACAGCTATTATAGCTGGCAGGGGAAGTGCCTATGCTGTAAATTCCTGGAAATGCTTGCCTGCTCTTATGCTGTTCTCCAGTCAACTGATTTGGACGTCTGTCTCTACTGAAGACTCTTTCCTTGGCCAGGTGTTAGTCTAGCTTTGCATAACCTTAAGGTCCTGCTGAGGAGGAAAAGGCCTAAAGGAAAAAGAAATTAAGTAAATATGAGGGCACAAGCAAAGAAGAAAACAGAAGGGCAGTGAGGGTTAAAAGATCAAGTCTGATGAAGAAGCCCCATGACTTCCAGGGCCTCTGGTGCTGGAGATGGGACGCTGGAGAGGCTAGACTGGCAACGTAACCTGGTATAGACACTCTAATAACTTCATTTCAGATTAATGGAAGTCTTGAAAATAATGTTTTATAACACTAGAGCAATAGTTGGCACCATATAAATATTTTATTCCTGTATCTCAAAAAATCTTTTTTTTTCCCCAGTTTGTCTTTGGCTAGCTGTTTTTGTCAGATTGAGAGCAATCTCACATAGAGATATTATTTTGAAAAGCATTTTGGTTGCTAGAAGGAGAATATATATCTGAACTCCAGTCCTAAAGTTTCTCTCACCTTCCAAATAAACAAATGTGAGTACACAAGCATGCACAAACAATGAGTTATCTAAGACTGCTAAACTCCAAGATATCCAGAAGCCATTTGCACCTTAATATTACCCCCCACCTTTTTTTTTAAGATGATATTCAGAATTGTGGAAATGAAACTAAAACATAGTATTAATATAGGAGGAAGAGGCTGACATGGGAAATCAGGTGAGGGTAGTTTGTACTTATAATTGACAATTGGGTACTAGCTGTATATAAGTTCACATTTAAAACTTTAGCTAGCTAGACTCATTGAAAGTTCCTAATTTTTTATCAATATTAGGTAACTGCAGTATCTTTTTTTTGTTTCATACATCTCAATGGATTGTAATTTTTCTAATCCTTTTTTGCATTTGCTATATTGGGTGATGATTGTAGCTTTAATAATCTAGAAATAATTTCTTTTGGAGGAAAAACACATAGTATATATTATGTACCTGAAGAAACTAGATGCCAGAAAATGCACTTTTTAACATGGACACAAACGTGCTCTTAAATGGGTATCATTTTAGTTTGTAGGCAATGTGGGGTTATCTGGAGAGCGTAGCTGACCTGAAGTCAGGCTCCAGGTTTGTGCCTTTCCTTGTGGTTTGTGTAACACATGCACCACAACATGTTGTCACAAGGTTGTCTCTGTTGCAGGGAATAGTTGGATGTCACAGGCAGCTATTGGGTTGCAGTTTAATGCTTGCTCTCAAGCAGAGGTTGGTATGTGCAAGACTGAAGCAACAGACTATACCTTTGGCTGTGAGTCAGCAAAAACCGAGTGGCTGTAATGCTTTGCATATTTTTTTCTCCTCAAAACAAAAATAATCTTCACCCTTTCTCTGTCACATCTGTTTGTGGTTCCTGCTGCTAAGTCTGGGAACATATATACATGTGTGGGCCATGTTCCAGGCCTCCTCACTGGGGATACTTGACTGACATCCTTTTGATAACATTAGCAAACTGTTCATGATTTGATTCTTCTTGAGCCACATGCTGCATGCCATCAGAAATGGAACTGTGGTGGTGCAGAGCAGCTGCACCCAAATGGCTGGGAAAGAGGTCAGAGATGCAGGGCTTCTTATAGAAATGTAGCATTCTCCACCATGTGTCTGGAACCATGACAAGATCAAAGCAAAATGTATTTGCAGTCTGAATCTAAATGGAAACTGCCATTTGGCAGACCTTGAATGACCCTGTCCTGGAATGCTACAGCTGTAGGCAAAACCCATCGATTTACTACCTTCTCCTTGCTTTTTTCGAAGCTGCTCATCTGGGGACAAAAATTTTCATCTTGGATGCCTTTGACAGAGCAGCTAAAATTTAGGTCAATTATATTTGCTGATAAGATATGGAGAGAGAAGTCTCCCTTCTGGCTTAAAAAACATGAAGAATTTTTTAAAATGTCTTTTGGTATGTATAGTGATTAGTAAGTCCTATAAGAAAATTAGATTCATGTACATAAAAGATGAAACTATGAAAATATAATAATTCACTAAGACACTACAGAAGTATCTGCTTATCTGTCCAAATAAGTTACTCTTATGCAAAAAAACCAACAGCTGCCTTTCATTTGCTGGCAGTATCACTGAGAGACATAAGACTCTTGTGATTAACTCAGTTTCAATTGTTTTCACAAAAACGGCAGTTCAAATCTTAAATAGTTTAGTAAATATGAATGTGATTTTATTGATTCAGTCAACATAATGAACTACAATTTAACATTTTTCATTGCTTGAAGACAAAATGCACTATTTATACACCAAATATCTGTCAGAGGCTTGAAAAGCAATGAGAACCATTTTCTCAAAAGCAAACAAATTTCAATTTAAAAAATCAAGTACATTATTTTTAATTTTTTTCTAGTAGATTATGAGATTAGATAATTTTCATACAGCTAGGAAAAAAGATATTGTTTGTTTTAAATGTCATAAACCTAGAGGAGAATTTTGGATTACTAAATATTTCAAACGCTATTTGTTGTTAGTAGTCAGTTTGTATTTTTTTAAACCCAGGCAGAGAAGCAGGTAGCCTTAATTTGTGATAGTTGTTAGGAACCATTAAGTTCATTTACTACTGACTTATTTTCATAACTGACAGTAGAAAAATAGTTTCCTCCTACACAGAGACACAAACAACTAACAACCAGGTAAGGGATTTGCCTGGATATTGTTCTGGGAAAAGGCCCCTGCATATCTGAGCTCTCTCACTTTCAAGCACCAGTAACTCTTTCTAAGAGAAGTGAAGAGACTACAACCTCAGGTGCTGACCCCAGCTTTCTATGCAGGGTTAATACCCTGCTAGTAGGAGCAGCAGAACAGCTGCTGAGCCCTGGCAGTTCAGTTAGCAGAAACTCATGGATTTGGGTTCCTGTTCCTCCACAGGGCCAGAGAGTAGTTGCACTGCCAGAACTATTGCCTCTACATGGGAACAGCTCTGGGCAGTTAGCAATGGTATTTGCTATGTTGCCTGCACTGGAATCATCATCCAGGACATCAAGGAATAGAAACAGCTGAAAGACTGATAACTGAAAGAAATAATTCATCAAGTAGGGAAATGGAGGTAGCGTAGCCCAGGGAGAAAGTTATTGGGCTAAAAACTAGCCGGAAGACTTTTAGAAGAGCAATGAAAGAACTCATTTCTCTGTTAATTCTCCTTCTGTTCAGGAAAGCAGGATTTTCCACATAGGCATCATTGCTTCAAAGGAGCATGACTTCATCACCAGTTTATTCATCCAGAAAAGGCAATCAAAAAAACTTTCCAGGGGTCCAGATTTTTGCTAGGCATTCAGGTTTAAGAAATATTACTTTGCTTGACAAAGACTTATCTTTTTCTTTAGGTGCATAAACATGGTATTTGAAAATAGCTAAACTTAACACTAGAAATCTGTGTAAAGTCAATTAAGATCTTGAAGCTAAACACAGAAATGCAATGGCTACATATTTGTTTTAGAACTACTTTCTTTGAGTCTTGTTACTTTTCAAAAATATTCTTTACATATCTACCATATGTTCATGCATCATTCAGGAACTTCACTTAATATATAAAGGATTCAAGGTCTATGTAATGTTACAGAAAAAACAGTCTGGAGCTATAGTAGGTAGGAGTGATTTGGAAATTGTATGGAATATTAAGTTAGAAAAACAACAGTAAACCTTAGAAAAAACATATTTTACCCTTAAAGAACATTACCAGTAAAATTCCTGAGCATTAATTTTCTGATAACTTTGAGCTGTTCTTGCAAATTACAGTCTGATGTATTAAGAAAAACTAAACTTTGTGCTGGTCATGCTTAATATACTGTGCTGCAGTCTGTGATTGTTCAGCTCCTTCACACGGAGCACCAGCTCCTGGGAGAGGGATGAGGTGCACCCAAGGAAAGCCATCTTCTCCTGGCTGCAGTGGTTCACTGAAAAAAATCCACTGCTGCAGAAGAAGGGTATTAGGTTGCTTAGCCCATAGAAAATCAGCGTATCTGCTGTCTATGATCTCGGGTATCTCAGGCGTCTGATGCTGAGAGAAAGAATGAAAGGAATTAGGCTTATCTGTGGCATCTATTTGTCATCTTTGTCTCTTAAACTCATAGCAGTTTTATTAAGTTTTTTTCCTGTTTTTTAAGCATGAGGGGGAAAAAAAAATTCTATATATGCTTCCTAGAGATCTATGTCCCTAGAAAACTGATTTTCAAATTTAATTCTAATTACTGTGAAACTGAAATCTTACCTTGTTTAAAATGTAGATAATTTGAACTTTAGGGTATACTAATGATTTTTTTTTTTTTTTTGGTCTAACTTTCAGTTAAAAAGAAACCAAATTAAAATTTCCTTGATTGACTTGTAAGTAGTTATTTCCAAGTGGTGTTCAATGTGTTTAATGGTTAAATAGAGGTAGAAATAATCTCTTTATGTATAGATATTAAAATATAAATGTTTAAAGACTCAAGGAAATGAACACTCTGCCTCTGCAACAACTAAATATGTTTTTTAGAGAAGGGAAACTGATATCTGCAGTTGAAACAACAGCATTGGAGAAATTCAGGCTAGGAAGGATGGATCTAACCTAAAGCCCCCTGAAATCAATGAGAGGCTTTACTTTAACTCCTCTAGGCTTTGGCTCCAGCCTTAAGTCATTATTCAAGTTGGACTTTGGCCACTGATACTAATACCATCTGCTTACAGGAAAGTACCATGAAAACGTCAATTAACACAAATTGTGAAAGCCTCAGGTCTACATCTTACCTAAAAATATCACACTTTTGAGAGTGCACTGCTGATACATACTTTGCTGAGGACCTAATTCCCTGCCACCTGATGGGGAAGTGTGCTGTCTACTGTGTTACCAGCTTTTCCAATCATGGCCAAGTTTCATAGCCATTGTTTTTCCAGTTGAAGTTCATATGCAAGTACTATGAACCAGGTTTTATTTTTATTGACGGTGTTGGATAAAAATTATATATGCAGGAATACATAAAAAATGAGAAATAAGGGGAGTTTATTAAAATCAAACTTTAAAAAAACAAAATAAAACACCTATAAGGGGAAAAAAAAATATGATGACACATGTGTAAAATGCCTACCTAGAAAGCAGGATAGTCTTACAGTTCAAGACTGGATTTTTCACTATTTTCCTGTTTTCACCTTTTCACAAAATCATTGAGGTAGAACATTTAACCTTTCTCTTCCTCAGTTTCCCCATATGTGAAGTGGTATTAATGCCAGTTGTAGGAATTTTCTATTGTAGAATACTGCTTTGAGGTGTTCAAAGGGGAGATAGTATATCAAGCTACAAAGCCTTGGCACTATTGTGACGCCTTCTTATAGCCTGGATAGTCCCACATGCTGTTTTTCAGCACCGGCCACTTCACTGAGAATCAATAACGCATGGTCCCTTTAGTACCTACGACTCACACTTTCAAGCCAAAAATGAAAAAGATGTGTCTGTCACCAGACAATAAGTGTGTCTGGAGGACTTAAATATTGTTTCCTTATTGTAGGGATTAATAAAGTGCTGGCCCAGGCCCTACACAGCACTTAAGAACACATTTAACTTTAAGAATGCGAGTAGACTGACTGATGGATTTCTGTGGGAATAATGATGTGCTTAAAGTATGTGTTGTTAGAATGAAGTCATATCCTTCAGTATCGTGTGAGGCCATGCTACTTTTGTTTGTGAAAGTGAAGGAACACTCTCAGATGTTACTCCTTCTACAGAGAATCTCCTGGTTGTTCAAGACTGAGATCTTCAAACATTTTGCCCTCCTGATTTTTCAGCTCAGATTCTTATACGTGGTCCGTCTGCAATATACAAGATCAAGATGTGCACTGGTGTTCTGACAGTAATAATTTTCCTGTTCCAAGCCAAAAAAAAATTCAATAAATCATAACTCTAAACAACTGACTTCAGTGGCACTTTTTTTTTCCCCCCACTAACTGTATATATGTGTGTAGATATGAAAAATACTAAATTTTTCTGAAGAACAAAACAAAACAACAACCAACCCAACAAAAAAAAAAAAAAAAAAACCAACCAAAAACAAAAACAACAAAAAAACCTTAAGCAAACAGCTCCCTTACCCCAAGTCCCTAGGCTGGTCAAAGAGCTGCGCCTCATGGAGAAAGGGCTCAAGATTTCTCCTTACAGGGTCCTACGTTGCTGTCTTAGGTGAGCATCTGTGTCAAATCACAGCACTGAAAAGGTTTTCCTCCTCCATGTGCCATCTCTGGGGCATTCTTTGGCAACCTCTCAGATACAGCTTGAGTCAGAAGCAACACCTGCAGTTGAACAGACCTTAGCACACAGAAGGAATGTGCTGTGTTCACCTCGCAGTAGATGGGATGCTCTGTTTTGTTACTTGCATCATGACTTCTGCCAGTGCCTACTCTACCTTCTGCCTGAAAGTTTCCTACTAATTCTTTAACAGCACTTACCAAACACACTATGTAAAAACTGTAGTACAGTTATTACTGTGTATTTTTAAAAGGAAACTAGTGTGCAAAAGTGGACTTGATAAAGAAATGCTTAAGATCACTGTTGTAACTTATCACTTTTTTTTGTTTTGTTTTGTAGTTTTACTGAAGAGTGTAAAAAAGGAAGAAGAAAAGCCTTTCAGAGACTGTGCAGATATATACCAATCTGGTTTAAACAAAAGTGGGGTCTACACAATTTATATTAACAATGTGTCAGATCCTAAAAAGGTAAAGTAAATACTTGTTTTATTTTCTTGCTTGTTAATATAATGTTGCTCTGGCCTTAAAAGAGGCATTTTGAGCCTTTGTTGATGCTCTCATTCTGCAAAATGTTATGGCGTTATAAATAAACCTCTTGATAAGAATACAATAGACTGAACAAAATTGTAAACTGTATTATTCCACAAGATCTTCTTCTTGCTGATAGAGAATCTTTCCTAAGTTCCAACATATACTCAATAATTAACTCAATTCCTCCTACTTGGCAAGTTGAATGAGACTATGGATGCAAATAAATCTGTGATAAAGATTATACGAGAATTAGTAAAGTACGATAATGAGGAAGATGATAGTGGGAGGATTATCTGGTAGCACAGGGAAATAAAGAGTGGAATGAATAGTTTTTAAGGATAAAGATTTGCAAAAGTCCTGCTTCTCATGTAGGGACCAGGGAAGAATGGCCGTACAGAACATAACATGCTGAATATTAGCACTGTTTCTAATGATGAAGCATGTGTAATCCTGTCCTTCTCAAAAAAATAAAAAAAAAAAAAATGAATGGGAGCTTTTTTTTGATTAAAATTAAATATTAGTCTGTAAAGATGACTGGTTTTTTGCAAGTCTCTTGTTGCAAAGGTTCCTGAGTCAGCTGAAGCTAGATATATGAGAGAATAACATAAGCCCAGTTTACGTGTGGAGGAATGTTGGCTGGCCCTCTGATAGGGCAGTATTGGGAGCAGCCCCCAACAAGGCTAAAGGCTGATTACCTGGGGGAGGAAAATACAGTAGTGTCCAGAAAGTGGGCCAAAAAGGAAGGAGGGAACCACATCTGTCTGGTGAATTTATTCTTATTGCAATAAAATGGTGAATCTGCAAACAGAAAAGCACATAACAAATATTACTGATGTTACTGTCTGTAGCCATTTTTTGATATTATTAAGATATGCAAAACTTATTTCAACCTGAATTTGGTTTTATTAGAGGCTTTTGGAAGCTTGTAAATGTCAACATGTTATCATTCATTACAGAATTAGAATTCATTAAACCATGAGTAGAATTGGACTGACAGAGTGGTATGGGCAAAGATCAGTATAACTCTGATGAATGTGAATGGAAAAATAATTGACATGACATAAAATACAGAGATCCCTTTAAGCATTACCAAACAGGACAACCACAAAAGCAGTTCTACAGAATCTGTTCCACTCAAAGCAGAGATGTAACATCAAAGTCCAAATTGCATGTACAAATGGGCAGTGGCTATTCTTAGCCTTATTAATGTTCATAAACAATCCCGGGAAGCTGGGTTGCAGTGAAAAACAACTGTTATCTGACAGCAGTGTAACACTGATGCTTCTGGTGAATTTACCTTATGCTCCGTTCATCGGTAATGTAAGGACAGTAACACTATGAAATCCATTCTGTGTTTTCTCTTCTCAGACACTGCTATCCATCAATACAAGCAGCACAACTCAGCTGACATCATTGCGTTATTTTTTCCTATTTTAGGGAGAAGATATGGGTTACTGTCTGTGCGTGTTCACACACGCTTGTGTGTTGAGGGTGTTTCTAGTACCACGTGTTTCTGCCTTGCCCTAGCTATGACACAGCAAGAGCTCATCCCAGGCACTTTCACGTTAAGTGAAGAATGTGATTGCTTTAACAGATTTTTTTTTCGGACATTAGGGTTGTATTAACAGTCTGCAAGGCACTGCTGTGCAGAGGTAGCTTCAAAATCCCATCACCACAGCCCTGTGCCAGGACTAATTAGCCCCGAGGTAGCACCATGCTGGCACAGTTAGATTGCTCTGGCACGTAAGCTAATATCCCATTAGGTACTCCATGGAGACATACCTGCTTGATTAAAGCCACCTTAGTTATCTGGATTTCCAGAATGCTATGTGCAAATCTGATATGTCTTAAGAGGCCTAATAGTTTGTTACCTTCTGTAATACTTGCAGCCACTGGCAACTGTCTCATTTATAATAGTTTTATACTTCAGATCTCAAAAATACACCTTAATTTCATTTTATATTTCCTAAGGGATACTTACTAGAATCCTGACTTTCAATAGAATATATCCCTTTGTTATATACATAAATGCTGTTAGTTCTAATTTTTTACTATTTTTACATTCATATATAGCTTATCTGGAGCTTATTGGTCCATGCAAACAGTATAGACTTGTGATGTGTTAGTGTGCAAGCACTTAAAATTCAGTATGTGGTAATCCCCCTCCTTTTGTTTAACATTGGGTTTACCTCTAAATGATTATCATGAAGTTTATGATAATTTAGTCCATAAAGCTAAAATATGTATGAATAATGCCATACATAACCTTTCAGGAGCTTGAGTATTTGTACCCATGCATTTAAGGAAGGGCAAAATGTGACACTTTCGATGCATTTTTAATCTAAATCTGGTTATTTTATTGATAATAAACCCAGAATTTAGAGATGCATACAAATTCAAAGTTACTTATCTTCATCCTTTTCTTTTCTGGTAGAGGGTTAAATATCAGAATGTGTTAAAAGGTGTTTAATGGCCAAGTGCCTTGACCTTGTCTGGGACAGAAGCCAGCCCAGGACTTTGTTGGCTAGAGCTATGCACAGTGAACATCTATAATCGGCTTGGCACTCCTGTTAATGCAGCAGGTGTTTGTGTCTGCCACTGTAGAAAGTGCCAGACCACACAATGATGGCTAGTGAATAATGTGCTGCTGGTAAATCTTCTACTGTGCACTTTTCTCTTTTAATTTACTATGTCATTCAGAAAACCTCAATGTTTTTTCATAGGTATTTTATTATGCTCTAGTATGAGAACCCCATCATTTGTTTGTGTGTGTCTTTAAAATGAGTAGTCAATACAGCTGAGGATTTAATGCTTTAAAAATTGGCAGTGAATTCATGGTAGCTTGAATTTACTTATAAGGAAATAAATCCATCATTTAGAAATTCTCAGTGTAAATCAGACTAAAGAAATTAAATCCTGTAGATAAATGTTTTGACTCACAATATCTTCCCTGATGGAGGAATAGGGCCAAAATGTTTGTCTAGCAAATTATGAGTTTTCCTGTGGTCGCCTTAAATCAAGTTCACACGTTTGCACTGTTCAGCATTCTGTTTCCTTCCTGTACCTACACAGGGACTTCACTCAGCGTGCCTGGAGCAAATTAAACCAAAAGCACTTGCACAGGATTACCGTGACAGCACTTAGGAGTAGGAAAGATTTGGAAGTACATTGTGTGAGGGTAGAATATGGTTCTCTAGTCAACTGAGGGATGAATTTTTATTTAGCTCAATCGGCTAGTAACCTTCAATTTGGCAAAAAAATTTAAAGCTTTAAATTACTGACCAGTGCTGAATGGATTGACTCTTGTTGCTGTAAATGCCAAAAGCTATGCTCATGAGTGACACCTCTTGAACCCTCTGACATCTTGCTTAATAAGAGGGCTATAACAGTTCAAGAGCACAGACAAATGAAATTTAGAATAGCTGCAGTGCCAATACGACATGGATGACTACACAAGAATGAAAAACAGCAAGATTTTCTTCAACAAGTAGCACTTTAAAATCAAGTGTCATACAAGAATAGGAACAAAAATTATTACTGTCACTTACTACATACCCCCAAAAAATAAGCAACATTTGCATTTTGCATAATTTATCTTCTATATTTTTGAAAAGATAGTGGAAGAAGCATGAAAAATAAATGAAAAATATCAATTTTTGATCATTATATAGATTAAGATCATTGCAGATTTCAGTTGACACAATATGCTAACATCAAGCTTCAGCAAAATTGTTAAGTTATTAAATTTTCCTTACTATACAGAATATCGGTTTTTAAGTTAGAATTTTATTAGTGCAATTATAGCAGTGTATGATCTTACTTGTTCAGTATAGGTCATAGCTTCTTAGCTTGTCCCACAGACAAGCCTGTCCCTGTCTATGTCCTTTGCCAATTGTAAGGCAGTTTAGGCTGAGGTCAGCTATTTCTCATTTGGAGCACTGCCTGGCATACTGTAGGTAACAACACATATTGATACAAATCAAAACAGAATAATCTCATCTGTGCTGCATTTTGGACTCCTTGAATGAGTATTTGCCGTAAGAATGCCTGAAGATTCTTTCTTAAACAGAGTGACACTGTTAAAAGCTATAGAAATCATTATCACTGAATTAAATACCCATTTGTTAACATGGAGGGAGTGGTTTCAGGGGCACTGCAAAGAAAATAGAAAAGGAACTTGGAGAGAATGTGAAGAGGAAAGCTGAGGATGTGGAGGAGGAGGATGGGATTCTTGGGTAGTGTGCTGAAAGAGCAGGTGACATTACTGGGAGAATTGCACTGAACACAAGGAGAGGTCTGGTTGCAGTCAAACAGTTGAGGATACCATCAAGGACATAGGGCATGAATCCATAGGAAAATAAGTTTCCTTAGTTCAATTATTCCCAAATATTTTTTCCCTCTAAGACCACAGGTTTACAATGCAGGTTGGTTTTTTTTTTTTTTTTTTTTTCTGCATAGGTCTTTTGCAATATGGAAATTGCTGGAGGAGGTTGGACAGTTATACAGCACCGAGAAGATGGGAGTCTAGATTTTCAAAAAAGCTGGAAAGAGTACAAAATGGTAAGATAAAAATGTGGAATATCTGTATGATTCATAGAAGTGTTGAATTTCAAATAGTATTTCCTGTTATCTTAAGATAGTTCTGCCTATGGTAATGTGGTGTGGTCCTCCAGTCTTTTATAAACTACCTTTTGTCATGCCTGCTACTTGTGAAAATCATAATACTCTTTTTACTCAATTAGTTGAGTATTATTTCTCATGGCTTAGGGTTTCTTTCAGATCAGTTACTGAGATTAAAATGAAGTCAGGCCCAGGCACAAGCACTAAAGAATGTTGCTGTCTGTCCCTCTGAAATTTTAACTTGCTGTGATGTTAAGGAATATAGGCATGTGATGTTCCTAATGCACGGATGTTTTCAGTTGAAGGGAACTCCTTCAGAACTTGGAGCATCTCAGATAGCAACAAAAAGTTTTACTGGGGTTTATCCCAAGTCATACAACACCTCTGCCAATCAAGCTAATGTACTGGAAATGCTGATACTTCAACTAGGATTAAAAGAAAATAAATAACATACCAAATCACAGATGACATGGCTTCAGCAGGCTATTTTCCCTTTGCCAATTAAAAAAAAAAAAAAAAAAAAAAAAAGAAAAAAAAACCCCTTACTCCAATCTAAATAACTTTTGAGTTTTTTTCATTCACTGCCTGATCAAACTTTCTGATGGATGGAGATCCTTTCTCTGAATCTCTGAAGACTGGTTTGGATTTTAGTGACATTCCCAGTGAAGTTTTCAGAACTGTGTTACAAGTCTGGTAAAGGAAAATCTTTTTTTTCCAACAGTTTTGAAAAAGCACTAAATGAAGAGAGCATTTAAAATGTTTAAAAATAAAAGCAAGTTCAGTCCAGAAAAAAATTCTATGGGAAAAAGTTCTGTTACAGAACGTATAATTTCAGAAATAAATGTAATATCAGATAATTGAACCCAAATGGCATGTTGGATTTTATTGAAGGTTTCTTTTCAATATTTTTATATTACTTGAACATATAAATTATAGGAGTAGAACCTAACCATTTGAATCAGACCTCTGCTACTGTGGATAACTAGAGGTTGTAATCTGTTCCATAGTATACATGAAGTAAAAATAATACTAAAATGACAAATAGGTATTTTTGAATGGATTTTCAAAATTGGAAGCATACTTTTACAATTCATAAAGTTTTAATTTAGCAGAAAACTTGAAAACAGTTTTACTCTTATTTGCTTCAGAGTTAAAATATAAAACATCAGTTCTTTTGGAGGGAGTCAAAATTTGGAGATGCTAGCCATTCTACCCAATAGGTTGAAAATTCTACCAGTTCTACTTACAAGGAAATCAGAATTTGTGTAGGCAACTGAACTTGTTCTTTACATATGGGCTGTTTAATTTTATACATACCATACAAATGATTGAGATTTACTCAGTTTTTCTCTCTCATCCTTTTTCTTAGACCATTTAATAAAAACAGCCCTTCTTTTTGAAGTTTTCCCATCTGGCCTTTTTTCATATATGCTCCTTCACTTAGTCAAATGTTTTCCTCAGATTCTCCTTTACAACAGTGTGAGCCTGTTCAGGATTAGATTATGTTGGATTTGTCTAGTTCAAGCAGTCCTAATCAATTTTGTTTCCCTTTTGGAGTGCAGTAATATTCTAAGTGATCATTTGCTTCAACTAAATAGAAAGGATCTGGTTTGGACTTTTGCTGGTAGCTGTCCTATAAATCAGACATGAGAAAAGATGAGATTTAGGCTTGTCTCTTCTTCTATAAGCCATCTCACCAAATAACTAGCTTAGACCCCTTTCTGTGATTATATCAGCAAGCATTGACTGATAGAGGCTGGTGGATGCTCTGTGGATTACTGGAAGGTGTGACACTGTCTGAGCTTCAGGGCAATGACACCATGACAGTTCCCTCATTGTTCAGAGCGGGTGTGCAGAGTCCATTGGATCACATTCTCTCTCCTTCCTGACAAACCTACCTGATGTTTTTTTCCAACACAAACCAGTTAGTGTGGTGGTGGACACAGTGGTACTTGGTCTTACTTGGAGTGGTTATATTTAGTATGTGTTCTCTCAGCCCACAGTTCAGATGCAGCTTTCCAGATTTGCCAAGACATTCTTGTTGTGCTTGTATCTCACTATGGCCCCAAATCTAACAGAAATAAACAATATCATAATAATACCGTAACGGCAATAATGAGTCTCTGGAACTTCTTTTAGTTTCAGTGCATTTAGTTCTTACAGGAAAAGGATCTGGAAAACTGTTGCAAGTACTGATTGCCAGCTTCTGAGCTGGACCTGCACTCAGGCCACCAACCTGTTGTGCTTCTAGTGCCCTCACAAGTTATTGGCTCCTCCAGTTTTAGGAGGCCCTTGCACATTTTCTGTGACTTGAAGCTGAGATTCTTACAGCAGGTAACTTGGAATGGATGTACATGCAATATTCTCTGCAAAGGTGAGTGACAGCACTGCTGGGTTATGGGAGTCACCTGACAAGGAGGCAATCATTGTCTTTCCTTCAGTTTCCTGCGGCTACCTTAAGCTTACATGGAAGTACTTCAGTTCCTGCTCTATATATTTTCCAGACATGAACACAGGAAACAGGCTAAGAAAGAGATAAAGCAGCCATAGATCTTTTGAAAGTAGGAAATATACAACTCCCTCCATATAGAAATTGCCACAAAGTCAGTGATACTATGGTAATAGAGGTACTGAGTTTTCTCCTTATTCCTTTGGCTTCATTTCCACTGGCACCCAATCTCCACTCTTGGAAATGAACTTATGCTTTCTTTGGTATCTAAAACAACAGCTAATGAATGCAAAACCTTTTATGAAGATTTATTGTTATGCAAGACTGATTACGCCGTCTTCCTCCTTAGCGGTGTATGTGCTTACCAGTATCATTCAGTTTTGTTACGAGTCTTTTGTCGTGTGGTGTAATTTGTGCCTTTGCTCCTAAGAACTCATTGCTGACTATGAAATCTTTTGGGTCATTCCAGTTTTTCACACTCAATACTAATTGGAGAAAATGCAGAGGAAATCCTGTGAGTTCATCCTCCAATGATTTATTTAGGATTATCTACCACATCTGTTCATTCATAATTTGCAATGAATTTTCCATTGCACTGCTTGTTCCCTACCAGAAAAAAAATTGTGCAGCAACAAATAATTTCTTTAACAACAGCAACTGGGATCACCATGAAGCAGGTTTCAAACATTTTTCACATTTCCTTGTCTGAAGAGGGAGTGTAGAACACTATTAGAATTTTGAACTCTAGAATTATAATGTAAGTTAAAAGACTATCGCTTACCATCTGCAAACCTGAGCCACTTTTAGAAGGGGGATTTCTACAAGCTTGCTTTCTAAAACACAGTTTCTGGCATTTATTAGGCAGCCATTGGCAATAATAAAATCCAAGTAAATTATTAGCTCATGTGCTAACTTGGCTATCAAGACTTCTTGCTAAATTTCCAGCTTTCCAGTTCTTGGATGGATTCACCTTTCCCAGTTATTATCTCTATTTTTGCCAAAGTAGGTGATGGAATATTGGATTCCCTATTCTATAGCCTTTTAGCATGTCTAGTTTAATAATTCTGATGAATTTCACAGAAGTTATTCCACACTCAATAGCCTAACATTCGCTATCAGTTTCCAAGGGGAGTTTCTTGGGGATCAAGTATATTAGGAACTCTCTCAGACCTTTAGAATATTTTCCTTGCTTTCTGTCATTGGAGAAAGACCTCAATAAATATTTGAAATTGCGTGCCTTGGCCAGCCCACAACAATCCTTTTCCTAGCTGCTTCTTTTCCCCCTGCATGTCAGTATTTAATTGTACTGCATGCCTTTATTGCTGTAGCATTGCTATTTTCCTTTCTCTGATGAAGGAAAGCTATCACTTTTTAAATCATTCACAATGTCATGAGCTAGATTAGGATCAAGTGTGCATATTAGACTCACAGACGAATTTCTAAGGTTTATGGCAGCAACCACCTATGTGCCTGACCTGCAGCTGTTTTTTCTTACACCAGTTCAGTGCTCAGAACAAGTCTGCTGCCAGCTTATCTCAGAAATCATCACTGAAAAGCACATCTACAAAACAACTTTCATTTCTGTTGGGGTTTCTTCTTTTTCTTTTCCCCATAAAGCTGTTGGGTCACATTGATGGCTAGTTCCATAGTGCCAATACGGTATGATGCCAGACCAGGATAATTTATGCTCTTGCATGGTTTAAACTCTGCAGCACACTGAGAGATGGACCACAGAGAGTGTTACCAGAGCTTTCTCAGGAAGTATTTCTGGATGCAGTTCTAGTGGGCATTTACATTATGTTATCTGGAATAGTCTGGATTTCCTCTGAGTCTCAGTAAATTTTAACTAGTATAGCAAGTCTGCTAATCTATGTCTTCTGCTTACCTAAAAGACAGCTGAACATCTCTTTAGACTGTAAGTCTTAGAGTTTCTTCTAGGCGTGATGATTTTTAACCCTTTTGATATGATTCCTACAGTTCACTTCTCTGTATAAACTCTAGTTTGGTCACAGGTCTCACCCACTTCCTGGAAGAGTTTTTAGTTTGGTGACAATCAGGCTGCTGGTCACCTCATGCTTTCACCTCACCAGCCCTCCCTTGCAAGTCCTACAAACTGAAAGATGTGTATTTGAGCATCTAAATCTACCTGAATGTTCATAACAAGAGCTACCATTCCAATAAATATTTTTTTTTCTTAGTACCATCTTTCAGTTAATTCTGAAAATTTCCAGATGTTACTTATATTAATTTTTTATTTCCAAATTGACTAGCTTATGTTTCAGAATGTGGTCTCCTAATTCCTCCTAGAGCGTCCATCTGGCTTAAGTCATATTTTAATTTCTCATGTGAAAGTTTCAGTTCCAGTGTTCAGTTTTGTTATAATTCTTGATTTCCACCTTTCCTGTCTCTAAACTCTTTTCTTTGTTGTTGTTCCATGTTGCTCCAGTAGCAATATTAACTTCCTCATTTTCAAAATTGGTCCTCACCACAATTAACATTGTGTTTGACTTGTGCAAAGTGGCAAAAGCTCAAGCTGTTGTACTTCTCCCTTTTGGAACACTAATTGATGGTGGATATTTCTCTAGTGAATTTTTGTTCCTTTACAAAGAGTGTGCAGATTCTTTTTTCTCCCAAACACTTTAAACAAGTAACTACAGACAAAGATCCAACCCCTTCCAGTCACATTAGATTACTATATTCATCACTATCTTTTTCAAGCGAGAGGCTGACTATAAAAATACACAAGGTGTATTTTTAAATTGTTTGTATGCACTTCATGATTCTTGTTCCACTATTTCAATGGAAAACAAGTTCAGATGTGGTTTTTATAGAACAAAAATTACACACACCATATGAATTGGCTGAGGAAAATGTTCTTGACAGAAGAAATAAATTTGCTCATAATTTGAATGCTCATATTGTAGAAACGATACCTTTCATAATTCTCAGTTCTGTTAAAGCTAGTTTTTCTGAATTGATTTCAAATCCTTTTTTGGATCCCAAGTATTTAAACTATGTTATACATTGATATGGCCACAAGACCTTCACACTTGCATTCACAGTAGTCTGATATTATTGACACGTTTGACATATTCTTTTGGTCTTTAAAAGAGAACTCAAATACTATCAATGGTAAATTAAAGACAGTAACACTCTTTTTGTGTGACTATTCTAGACTAAATGAGTTACTCAGAATACCAATTTTTGTATTTTATTCGTGCTCAGTTTTTCTCTTTGCACTACAGATAAGAGATTGTTGGGATCTAAAAATTTATATTCTGCTGCAAACTTATGATGCATCTCCCTGGGTTCACAAGATGTCAGGTACTGAAATGGCTGTTGTAACTAACTTCCCCTAACTAGGGAGATTTAGAAAGATGCTGCTATTGTTCAAAGGAATTAAAACACTCATCAGCTTTTCAGCTAATTATTTGCAATTTTGACAGGAATTTTAAATCAGGAAACCTTTATTGTCATGTGTTAAATGTACATATACATACTAGCTAGAGACTCCTAGTTGCCAACAGGCCTGTGGTTCTATGACAGTGAGACGTTTCTTTCCTTGATTTTGGTTTGAGCTATATTCAAGATGTCTATTTTTTGGTCACAAACATTAACGCAAAGAAATATAAGTAAAGCAAACAAATATTACACTTAATGTACATATGGTCAGATGTATAAACCTTAAAAGTATGATTGTTGAATAATCTTATATGGTCATAAATTTTATTCTTCACTGTTATTACTCCAAAATTGTTTGGCTATAAAGGATTCCTCCAGGGCAAAGGTGTACAACTGTTCCTTTTAATTAGATAACTGAATTTTGTAATAAATGCCTGTGCTTTCCTTCCAATGAGAGTTTTAATATTTTCCCTGTTTTGCACAGGAGGGATCCAGTGGACGGGACTCCTGCTCCTATTTGACTCAATTCCTTCTTTCTCAGCTCCTAGGCCATACGTGTACTAGCACACTGAAGAGGGCTGTGGCCTGTGTGTGAACACAGTCTTGTGACACAGATCCTCATTACTAAGCTTTACTAGATGTTTGTTCTGCCTCAAATAACAACCCACATATGACACCCAAGCATTTAAGGGTAATGGGCCATTCTCAAATGGCAGTTTGCACAGTGCTGCCTTGTTTTCAGAGTTTTACTGTTAGGTCATGATTTATTCTGGTTTGCTTTCGTCTGCTTAGCAGAGCAGTAGGGGCTGTTCAGAGTACTCTTCACAGCTTCTCCTTCTGCCTTTGGTTTAGTGAAACTAAACTAAACTAAACTTTGTTGCTTCAAAGGACATGGGGAGACATTTGAAGATGATCTGGGAATAGGAAAGGAATACAGAAAATTTTACGGAAGGAGAACCTTCTATCTACATTGCATCCATTCATCTAGCTACCTAGCTGGAGGCATATCCTGTAATTTATTCTGCAGAAACAGAGTACTGTTCTTTCCCTGCCAACAGCAGGAAGAATTTTAAAGTGCCTTTCAATATAAGCATGGTCCTTCCTGCAAAAATGAAGCATTTGAGGACAGGACATTTAGGACGAGAGGAAATGGACTTAAACTGCGCCAGGGGAGGTTTTGATTGGATGTTAGAAACAATTTCTTTACTGAAAGAGTAATGAGGCAGTAATGGAACAGGCTGCCCAGAGGGATGGTGGCTTCACTCTCTCTGGAGGTATTAAAAAACTGTGTAGATGTGCCACCTGGGGACATGCTAATGTGCGTAATGGTTGGACTTGATGATCTTAGCGGTCTTTTCCAACCCTAATGATTCTATGATTCTAGGATGGACTTGTGAGAAAGGCAAAAACTAGACAATGTGTATTCTTGGAAAAGACAGAAGTCATGTGGTTTTTGTACTGTAAACAAGACAGGTTGGAAGTGGTTGTGTTAATGAATTATTATGTTACATGAATTAGCTTATGAGAGTGAGTTATGAGCACAAGGGGATAAAGAAGCACACTTCAGACATAAATAATTTTGTAACATACAGTCACAAATGCATTTCTTATGATAGTACGCTTCAAATTCATGAATTATAAATTATTTAAATTTAAAAAAAAAATACTTTGAGGGACTGAGATAGATGACATGGAAGTAATTTGTTTCTTTCAAACATTTACCAAATAATTTGGATATAAGGAAATGACTTTTGGTGACTGGAATGCGTATTAAGATATTGTGTGAGTAACGCCTTTCATGGAGACCCACCCTTCTGTGATAAAGAATGACATGACATTAGAGTTAAACAAAAAGTCACTTCTGGCTGCAACTGTTGCTTGCATAGTTGTCACTTTCATCAGTGTTACAAAAAGAGCCAGCATGTTCTCTGCTTCTCTCGAGGTCTAAATCTAGCATGTCCAGTGGAAATAGATGTGATATTAAAATGGTGAGAGACCATATTCAATTTTATGAAAGCGTGCTCATGAAAATATTTTGGTCCTGACCCAGACTTGATCTACGGTATGCATTTCAACAGTGTTGTCTAATGGAGCAAGCATGAAACAATATTGGTATCAGAGGACTGTGGATTACTAGACTGGACACCAGAGAAGATGCTACCACACAAGGAAACATCTTTATTTAGGGCAATAATTTTCAATGTAATATTAAACACGATTTTGTGTTAGAGCACAGTTGTGTTTTAAATGTGTTATATTTAGCATAGTCTTCCCTAAACATCAGTTTCTAATGCTGTGTTGACACATGGCTATATACTTGTGTCTACTCTGCCATCCGTGCTTCAGTTGAACACCATCAGTGTGTACTGATATGATTCATGTGGTGTTCCAAGGGCTGTTAATACAACTATGTAGCATTTTCCTTACATGTGAAACTTCATGTAACAATATCACAATTCAGCTTAATTATGCTACCACCCTGTAGCAGAACACCATGAGAAAAATTAATGTTATTCAATTACATAAACTTTCTAAACAAAAAGTGGAAATTTTACAAGAGCCACGTGAGACACTGAGAGGTTTGTTTTATAAATTGGTGATTTAACACTTAGTAGAATTATGGTAGAGGTCTTCCCAAATGATAGTTGTGTGCACTCATTAAGGAACAGCTTCGTCATCAGAGAGGAACATCTCCTGAATGATCTGTTCCATTTAGCTCTCATTATAGCAGCCCTTCACTTTGGGGCTCTTGTGTCAAATGAGCACTATAGCTTTCTGACTCTGGTGTCAGTCATCTTGTATTTTTTGTTCAGCTATTTAGTGTAGTAGCTGAGCCCAAGCAAGAGAGAAAAAAGCAACCTGTAAATTTGATGTTTGGAGTTAATTTAGATGGATTATGGAGCTGAGATTAAAGTCCCTGCTCAAACTCACAGGTGGTTTGATTGTTGGTCTTTTCCTGTAGCATCTATGCTCCTAGTCATGCACATCTTTGCTATTTAGGATGAATGTTTTGAAAACAAAAGAGAATTAAGTCTTACCTCCAGAATTTTTTTCTTTTTCTCTGAAGTGAAACAAAAGTACTTATTTTATTTAGATTTTTTTTTTGATTTTTAATTTTTAGTCCTAAACCATACAATTTATTTCTTTGAAAAGAACAAAATATAAATTTCTTTTAAGCTTCCAATTTGTCTTTCTTAGAGTACCAAAACTGAGTTTTCTTTTATTTAAAAAATACCCATTTCCCTGAGATGCACTTACCAGAAGGTGCACTGTGTATTCCCAGGATCCACTTGTCCTAGAGTGAAGAAGGTGGTTTCAGAGAGACTCTCAACTTAAATTGTTTCAGTAGGAAATACTCCCCTGTATTTAGCTAAACAGTAAGGAACTTAGGCTGAAATCCAGGCCTGAGGAATTTGAACTGGCTGTTGTATGTGCATCAGTGTAGAAAGTTGATTTTTTTGGGGCTCATTGAGTAGCCAGAAGTAACATTTGTATAAGGTTTGCACCTCAAACCTGGTTTCTGTCACTGTGATTCTTCCTCATCAGGAGGTCTGCTAAGACTGATTCTGTGTGGATTTGAGAAGGAAAAAGCAAAAGTGAATCTAGCTTCTGTATATCTACTAATGCATCTGGTCTAGAATAAAGTAGTACGGCCAGAACTGTTGCAGGATATGAGCAAGATTTTGAGACACACTTTTCAAACTTGGGATGATTATTCTGACATTTAGTTCTTTATTTAAACTGACAACAGCTTCACTTTCATTTTAGCCTTTTGAGAAGGTAACTCTGGCTTCAATCTAAACATGTCTTTAAAACTTGCCACCAAATATTTTTTAATATTTTAAAGAAATAATTCTGAATATTTAAAATTATTTTCCCATATTCTATTAAGCAAATATTATTCCACACATCTGTTCTCTGAGGAAATTGAAGTAATTTCTATAGACCACATAATTATTTCAGTAATGAAAGTAATAATTCAACTTGACAGAAATGAAGAAGTATATTGAGCTTTTCAGAAATTATATTCTTAAACAAAATGCGTTCTACATCCTCAGCTAAAGCAAAAAGAGCTGAATATCCTTTATGGCTTCTGGGAAGACACTGCTGCTGTAAAATACTGACTTATGATGTGCTTGATTCAGTGAATTGTCTGACAGGAGATGAACCCATAGGATATATTGACTGTGTCTGGTTTCAATTTTGTTTTGTCTATGAAAAGTCAAAGCTTCCTATGAGCATTATCAGACAAAATAAATAATGTAAGAGAGATAATTGTTTAATGAACTTGGAGTAACATGATTCAAGCAGAATAACCCCACAGATTTTGCCAAAGCTAATAAAACTCTTTTACACCCTACTTATATTAACCATATTCTGTTATTTCTTTACTCTGAAAACAATTGTTATTATGTCTACAAGAACCATCTATTCTAAATGTAGTACAAAATGTCTCCTGATTATTCTTTGATAAAACCCCCATTTTACTAATTGGTTATGATTTTTATGTCTTTTTAACTGACTTATTTCAGATCAAACTTTGCCAAAATATGATCTTAATCAATTTTGAGCAGCAAAAATAGTTTTTCATTTGAGAACAATAAAATTAAAGGGTAAAATAATCTATGCTAGGTTAGTGCAAAGATTTGTGTATCCTGTCTGTGGTTAGTAATGGACACTTAAGAAAGTATATTATAATATCGTAAGCATATTTCCCTGATATATTCTCCCAGCTTCCACAGAGTGCTAATGAGGAAAATGCAGGAGAACTCTGAAAACGTTTGGAAATTTCTGACCTTCCCCTATTACATTTTTCAAGAACTTAAACCATCTGTTTTGCCAGTCGTCCCAAAATGTTATGCAGATTTCAAGGGAAAAGTAAAATAAATATTTTTTTAATAAAATGTAAAGTTTTAAGAGTTAATATCTCTACTTGGAAGCATATAATGAACAAGATATAGAAATCTAATGACAAAATAGTGTCTTTTAGTCATTTACAATGAAATTTGGAACAGTGCTTGAAATCACTGGGTTGCAGAGAGATTTAAAATGCATTTAAATACAAACACGTTCACAAAATACAGATGTTCCTTTTCCAAGCAGGTCAATAGTGAGGATGACTTGGATCACCTCATGTACTTCATTGAGTTTAAGTACAAAACTTTAACAGAAGTACTTCTGGCAGTATTTGCTGTAGCAATATGAAAGCAAAAAACAATGAGTATGTTAACAGAGTATATATGTATTGGGAAATAGATTTAATGACAGCTCTATGTCTGGAATAAATGACTCCTAATGTTAACTTTTAAGATTTAACTCTATGCCCTCAGGCATTCTCAAAACCAAACTCCTTGTTGGTAGAAGATGGCATGTCGTTACCGACACCCGGTCCCTGGGATAGCTACCGCCCAACCTCTACCATTGGGTGCCACCACAGTCATAAGCTTCAATGTGAAGGATGTTGCAAATGGTGTTTATTGCGTGGCTGCAATTGCTTATCTATGACAAGCCACGCCCACAAGGCCCCTCGTGGGCAGTCTGAGCTTTCCGTTACATCGCGAGATCTTCCGCACGCCGATCCCTGCCTAGGGCGGGCTCTGCTCACCACAACATCGGCAAGCATGGTCTTAGGCAACGCTGAAATCTTGGTACCCCAAAGATTTGAGGAGCAGTATGAACATATATGCCTCATTAACAAAAGTACTTGGATTTCATTACTGAACAACTACCAAATTGTCTCATGGACAGCAAAATTAATTATGTCTGATTTCTCTGGATTTTTATCTTATATCCTGCTTGGAAGTCCCATTCTCATTACTAATAATTTCCTGAATCCCTATTAGTTTCTAAGTTTGTCTGTGGCAATACCTGGAGTTCCCCTGTTGTGTCCATCAAATCTCTCCCAGATGTCTAAAGGTTCTCTGCTGCAATACATGTTCAGCATCTGTGCTTGGCTGGCTGGCCTATGCCTGCTGACAGACAAGTAGAATAGGCAACTGTGGAGCTTCTACTTCAGCATTTCTCCCAACAGCAACTCATCCCCAATACCAGATCTCCTGAAACCTTGTTGAACTTCAAGTTTGTGTGATTTTTATCCCAGCCTCAAAAGTGTTCAAAAAGTGTTGCACAAAAATAAAAGCCAGGTGAGCATAACAATTGCACAAGCTTGTTACCTTAAAGTTTTCTGGTGGAATTAAAAAGAAAAATTTTGTATTTGAAGATAAAATTCTGAAATGTACTTTGGAGGCTAAGTACCTTGCAGACAAATCAAAAGAATCTAGCACAATGATTTTCTTTGCCAGCCTCAGAGTTGGGCATGGAAATGAAAAGTTTTTCAGTTTTGTTTTGGTCTTTTTTTCTTTTTATTTTTTGGCTAATGATATGTCATTCTCTTAAGCACACAAAAGCTTTAATATCTTTTCAATGTAGTAGTGTTCTTGTAGCAACGACAGTCTAAGTAAGATATAAACAAGGAAAGCTGTGTAGTTATTAAGTCAGACGAAGTATGTGGGAAAACCAGCAGGCATGCAAGTCTATCTTCAAGTCTAAAATGAGGCAGTAAACTGTAGACTAATACAGGTTGGAAACAGTTGAGTTTGGCATAATAAAATTATACTTCAAGAAATTGTTCCCAGATCTGTGCTTACCAGAAATGTACTGCTCCTCTCTGTTTTCGATCTATGAAACCTTTGAGTTCCTGTTTATTTCTTTCCCAGCCACATTGGGTGTTTAACAAAGTACACTACTTCTTCTTAGAAACATTCCTTGCTTCAGAAATACATTTTATATTCCACTTACCTCCTTGGTTTTCTTTTCGTAAGAGCAAGGAGTTTGTTTGACAAAAAGTTGCCCCTTATAATAATAATAAAAAAAAGAATCACTCTTAAACTAGACATTTATAGTCCTAGTTTTGGTAATGTAGATCCTTATAATAGGATTCCATTTTTCGTAACTAATGTGTTAGCTTTCTTCATAGTTCTTTTATATTTCTTTTTCTATCCCTCCAGTTCCCTTTTACTGCAATTTCATTTCCTCTGGTCAGGAGAGCAAACCACTCAGTGACAGATTTTTATCTTAGTGTAATAACACGTGTGAAAAGGGAGAAGGAAGTGTAATTGCAAAGAAGATAAATTATTATTATTTCAGAATAATTATATATGGTGTCTGGATTTTATACAGAACACCAATGGGAACACATAATGTTAAAAAAGCCATATTTATTACATCCTGAATAGCCTGTAATCTAAATAAGATAAAACATATATAATTCAATAGAGCCACAGTTCAAAAGGACATCCCCTCATCTTGCCAGCGTTGGGAAAAAGGGAGAAATTATTTTCTGAAAATCTTCTTTTGAAGACAGACAGTTGATAATAATATATCTTCTGTGAATGAGAAACCGTGTAGACTGCAAAGGAACTTACCTCGGCTGGTATATAAACACCTATACTCCAATTTCTTCCTTCTGGATTTTAGGGAGACAAACTGCCAGTTGGGTAGTCACTGCAGAATGTATTTTCCCTTTCTCTGAGATAAGTGGCAATGACCAGTGGTGAAAAATGATGTCAGAGTTGAAACATTGACTGCTGGAGTATGACACTGCCAAAGCTGCTAGAACAGGAGAGACCACGTGTGATGACCATAGGCAAGGAGATTGAAAGGATCAAAGGAACAGATAGAAAACAGTGAAAATGTTTTTCAGGGTATGTCACCTGTAAACAGGATTTATGCAGGTGAATAACAAGTTTTTGTACTTTAGGAAGTATGTATAAAGCCAAATATGCATGACAATGTGATCAAAGCAGTAGATGAGAGATACAGAAGCATCATCATGGGAAAGCCTGGGAAGCAAAACCTCACACTGGAAAAGTGATGGGGTCAAAGCAAGATATCACCAATATTATCTGCAGCCAGTATTTACGGGGACTTACATAGGAAATCATCTACTTGAGAAAGAGGATATAATGAAATAATGCACAAGAAAGGAAAAGGCAGCTAATAGTATCCTCTCATATTTCGGTTCCAGTCTTCTCTGTGGCTCACCACAGACTACAGAATTTCAACTCTTGCAGACTAAACACTTTGTCTGTGGGTATCACTGGATGATCTTTCAGCCAAAAGACAGACATGCTTACTTGAAGCAAGATACTCAGCTCAGCATAGCCATCTTCTCAGCCTCCAGTATCAGTGAGCACCAAATATCTGCTCAGGTAGGCTAGATAAATAAATGTGACTCCTGAGTAGAGTGCTCTGTAATGTGATTCCCTGCAGGAATAACAAAAAAGCCCCTCCGTTTTATATTTGTTTGGTTTGGGGTTAGTTTGGTTTGTTTAGTACTTTTGGTTGGGTTTGTTTGTTTGGGGTTTTTTTTGTGTGTGGTGTGGTTTTTGTTTTTGTTTTGTTTTGTTTTGTTTTGTTTTTTTATCTAGTCATAAACTTTTAAGGTTCTAAATTTTTAAAATCACATTTCTTTGAAAGTTTGCTGTTGGCACACCTATACATTGCCTGATCAAAGTATCATCTGCACTGCAGCTTCGTTCAGATGCCACATGGCCTCTGAGGAGACAGGATTTCGTCCTCAGTAAACTCAATTAGTCAGGGCTGGAGCCAATGCAATAAAGAATAAAAGAGACAGAAGATTGTGCTTTCAGTGCTTCCATCTCACATTAGGAGTGACTAAAATGTCATATAGTCATATAGAGAAGATCAATTTCTTTCCAGTGTGTCTCACAGACACATTTTCCTTCTAGTCCCAAGGAAGTCTAATTTTTTTTTTTCATTATATCCTCTCTCTATACCTCTTTACCTCTCTCTAAAAAAACATGTGCTTTCTGGACATATGTAAACTCATTCTTGAAAAATTACACTGACTCAATCAATAGCAGATCACTTGGTTTAATTAATGATCTAAAACTGAGAACAAATGCTGTCTGTTAAATTCCTTGATGGGGAGCCCAGAGGCAAACTTCCTATAATAAATAATAAAGGGAAATATTTGAGATTGGAAACAGTTTAATCTTTTTCAAAGCCAGGATTGCTTTATTATTTCTTTCTTATATCTGACAGTCACATCTTAGAAATAGAGGGTGAATGTGTATCACAGGCAAGAAAACCGTCTGATTTTTCATTCAATTTGATTAGGAAATTTTCACAGAGGACTTCTAAAACACTCCCAGCACATCACTGTAAGCAAATCAGGAGAGTTCCAGTTCCCATTTTTACTATCTTAAGAAATCTTATCTTAAGTCATGTTGATATAATTCTTCACAAGTAAAGCTTATGGTTTGAAATAAGTTATATTTTTTAAAGAGAATAAAAATGGAAATATGAGTTCTCAGCCATGAACTAATCTTTTATAAACAAAAATATTTTTCATATATAGTAAACTAATTACATAAAATAAAATATTAAATTTAATGTAGTAAAATATTCACTAAAATTTAGACAACTTTAAAACCTGGAAGATACACAGAAATGTAGGTCTAGGAAGACATTTGGAAAAATAGTTATATTTTCTCTTTTATTATTATTTTTCCATGTTTGAAAATTGTATAGTCTGCTTAACTGGAAATAACTTGAATATGTGAAATGTGAAAAATGCTAGATACCTTAAATATTTTACTACTGTTTATTTTTCATACTTTGAAAATAAAAATGCAGTATCTTCTTCTGTGCTTTGGATGGCCTATAGAAATACTCCTAACTCTCTAAGTTAAAGTTTTCAAATCATCAGAACATATATAGATATTTTATTTCACCTCAGCAGGGTGAGAAAAAAAAATAGTTTTGTAGTTGCCAATATGAGCTTTAGTGCACTAAGAATTAAATAAATAAATTTTACAGCTGAGGATCACTCACAGACACTATCCTGTCCAGCAGGTCTAATATGCAAAAGAGAATTTTATACTGAAAACCTCTCTCGTTCAATTTGTGACAGACACTCAGCAGCAAAGGAATGGTCCATTCTTCTTTAGAGATTAAGATATGAGCTATTATTCACAGTTAATTTGAATTCAGTGTATAACTGAGGCTAATTTCAACTCTTTTTATCCTTTTATAACACATAGCAGAATTCTGTTTTGCCTTAACTGTCTTAATGATAACTAGGTTTAACACCATATGCAACAGTTATAGAATATGACTATGTCAAGTATTCTCATTGAAGGATGTGCAAATACAGCATCATACTAATATCTTGTAACTGAAAAGTGATTTTTGGCTGATAACCTCAACTGCCGTTTCAAATATCAGTTGAACTGTATGACACTCCTACATGGAATATATTAGTAGATTTATTTTACAGATAATCAAACTGGAGCACAGAAAGCTATGAACAGTAATTAGAACGGACATGTAAAATATAGTGACCATTTTCTTATTGTCTAAAAGTTCTACAAATTACAGTAATTACATCTAGCTATTTTGCCAATTTTTTTCTAGGGTTTTGGTAGCCCATCAGGTGAACATTGGCTGGGAAATGAATTTATCTTTGCAATAACAAGTCAGAGGCAATATTCTCTAAGAATTGAATTAATGGACTGGGAAGGAAACCGGGCATATTCACAATATGACAGATTTCACATAGGAAATGAAAAGCAGAATTACAGGTAAGAATCTATTGATTTTTTTTTGGCTCTACTGAGTGATAAATATTGTTCATTGTTCACTTCTTAAATATGAAAAAGGGCAGTAATATGCTGCTGATTTTCATTCAAAGTGAATAAAGAGGGTAAAAATAAAACATAAATCTTTTTTCTCAGTGATGAAGCATTAGAGTAAACTTAACACATATGAGAACAAGGCATGATGTATTAATCATGCTGGCTGGTATAACTGTTAAAAAATTATGTAACTTGCAGCCTGTCTGAGACCATCGGAACACAATAATTATTGAGTAGAAAAAAGATGCAGATTGTTCATTACAACTTGAAGGATTTCTTCCTCAGAAGCATAAAACTGAAACAATGGACATGAAAATAAAAGATCAAAAATTTTGTTAGAACATGATATTTCCAAACTAGTAATGCAGTGTAAATGAAGAAAAAGAGAATGCTGGATCTTATTGTGAGGAGATAAAGCACAAAACAATTTGTCAGATATTGGATAGCCTTGATTCATCATTATCATCAGTATTCCATTTATTATAGTTTGAAAAAGACATATGAAATTAAAACTTTGTCCAATCATATTCCCCATCCCTTTTTTTTTTTAAGTTGCAAAAGTAGGAATCTTAAGTCTGCTTATTAAAAAACAAACAAACAAACAAACAAACAAACAAAAACAAACAAACAAACAAACAAACAAAAAAACAACCAAAAAAACCCATCATTTTGGAAACACAAGAGATATGGGTCACCTAAGTGATTTGCTTGGCTTTTTTTTTTAAAGTCATTTCTTCATCTGAACAAACAGTACAATGCTGGAGAAAGAAAGTTAAACCCAGAAAAATATCTTACATTAGTTATTACAGAAGATCTAGTTAGCATAAGACTTAGGAGAGAAACAGTTGTATTGAGAAACTAAACAGTCAAGTCATATCATGTGAAACTAGGTTGTTATTCAGGTTTTTAAATTCAAGTAATTTAATGCTCAGACATGCTGATTGCCTCCCTCCTGCTCTGAGCCTCCAGAGAAATGGAAGTGAAAGCAATTTTTTCTTTCTGCTGACAGGACTCTGCATCCCTGTCCTCTGGGGTTTGTCAGAGGGTGCTACTGCATCATATAGAAGCACAAAGCTCCATTTAGAAGGAATCTGTATGAGTTTAGCTCCTCCATAAAGCAAGGACTATCACTTGACATGCAAAGGACAGCTCTGTCCTACATTGCCTCCTGCAATGCCATCCCTGGCACTGCCCATGACATGCCCTTTCCCCTGATTTGGGAAGCTGGAGCACCCATTCTGAGGTGCTCTTAGGCAGAGTAAATATAATTAAAGCAAATTTCTCAAAACAGCGGCTGGAAGCATTTAATTAGAACAAAACTAGCAGCGTAAAAGTGGATAATGTGGGGCCTTAAATATTAGTGGGAGATGTATGTGTGTGGTATGTTCAAAAATAAAAGGAAAAAACGGAATAAATGCTTGTCAAGTGAGGAAAAATGTCAAAAACCAGATCTACACATTACTCTGAAAATTAGAGTAAGGATCAGAGAAGGTGCCAGGAGTATTACTCAGAGGGCAAATTAAGATGGCTGAATTTGCTAACAAGAAAGTGTCTTTTTTGGTCTCGCTTATTCTGTACTAAATAGTCACAATAGGTACTGCTGAGAAATCAGAAGGATGCTGAAATAATTTATGCTAAAGCTCATGTTAAGGGAGGATTTCTTTTCAGGACTCCTCTGGGTTCATTCATGACAAAATAGTGAGAGAGTTTTGTGTTTTGTTTCAAACTCTATTTGTAGTAAGGTAATACTGCAACTTTGAGATGCTAAGGGATTTTTTCCTGTCATGAGTCCCTAAGTCCAGAGTAGAGGAAGAGGCAAAGAATTTTGGGGAAGGACTGCAGCTTTGTCCTTCCAAGAGTCAGAACTCTGCTAGGGACTGTGACCTGAGACTGTCCCAGGTGCTAAATGCCAACCAGGACCAAGGCACAGGCTTAAGAACTTATGTACAGTCGCCTATGTATATTTAATTGATTGGCCTTTTCCTGCTACAGTTTTGCCCTTATGCAACTAGCACTTTCACAGGTAATTTTTGAACACAGCTGTGGGATTCCAGGGAGCAGAGACTTTTTCCAATACACAGTGTAAGCAAGTCCATGTTAGTTTATTAGGGAAAGAAGTCTAGCCATACAGACATGAATAGTGGTGTGCCATGAACTTTGAAGGCTGAAGAGTAAAACCCACCCCAAGAATTAAACTTCATTCAAATTTTGATATGTCCTTTGTCTTCTGTAGTAAACTGTCTGAAAGGAAGAGCCTTTAAAGGACTTGGGCACAGCAGTTGCTTCTCTGCCTTGGCTGATAACACAGGCACTTGGAGATTTCGTAAATAGATTAGGTTTAATATGTTGCTGGATAGCAGAGTGGCCCTGGAAATGCTGAATCAGTCTAGATCTCTGGGATGTCTGTATAAACAGGGAACTATAAAGAGGGGGGTGGGGGTAGAGGGGGACTTTCATTAGAAGAAAGGGAGATCTTTCGGTGATGTTGAAGTGCTGGGGTTAAACCCCCAGCCCTGAATGAGGGTTGCCATATGGACGGTGTCCACAACCAGGCAAGAAGGACCCTCCTGATTGCTTTTCACCTGGTGTCTGTCCTTGGGTGGGAACTGATTAGGAGATCACCACCAGGTGCCCCTGCCTTCCACATTAACTTGGAGGTGGGGCAAGAAGCCACCTCTATAAGAGCTGACTCTGATTGCATGTCTATGCAGTGCATGTGCTGTGTGTGGGTTCTGTCTATTGAAAGGGCTTCCTGACTCTTCATAACAAGTGGAGCTCCCCAGATGGTGTGGCAGGATGATGAGTCTCTCTCTGGGGAGCCACTATGTAGTTGGATTCCTCACCTGTCTTGTTCCACCTACCATGGCATGGTTCCTTGGTCAGCTCGCTCTTTTCTTCACACAATATGTTGTGGGTGAGTGCATTGACTTGTTCCTCCTCCCAGTGGTTTGGCATCTTGGATCTCTGGTGTATGATTTAAGAGCAGAGGGAGGACTTTGGCTGCTGGTTTGCCCATTAATGATAATATCCTTCTATGTGGAGCAAGCAGTCAACAGAAGTGATATAACAAATAATTGATTTGGGACCAATTACTGTGGTTTTCATTCCTGTCCTACTCCATAGTCCAATTAATGACCAGATCCAGCTCTACACGTGCTGTCTGTGTGGCCTTCTTACAGTACAACTAAAGTTCATCTGTCTAGGGAATGGGAAATCAGCTCCATTCCTGCAATGGGAAAGCAGCTCCATGCCTGCTACTCTGGAGTAAAAAGAGAGGGAAACATTGAGAGGTAAAAAGTCTCTGTCCATCTCTCTTGGCCCTTCGGATTAATTCCTCAATTATTTTTACTCAAATGTACCTGAATATTCAAAGAAACTAATTGAATAACCTGGTGATGGTTCTGGAAACCATTAAGTGTAAGCCACCTGCAAATCTAAATTGTTCTTCATGCTTGACAAATGCAGTAGTGCATAGTCCAGACAGATCTATGTCCAACAGGCTTTTTTCAAACCAAAATTGTGTTGGGGTCTTTTAGAAATTAATACAATCATGTACCCCATGACATAAAAACTCTTTATTTTTCTTGTCAGCATCACTATCTGTGATAGAAGCAACTCCAGAAGGCAGGCCAAATATAAGCTTGATTATTGAGTCCTAAACAGCTGACCACTCTTCAGGGAATGCTGTTTTCTCCTTATCTGAGGAGATGCTGTTAAGGATTTAAATGGTTCCTCTGAATTTGAAAACCACAGTTCCCAAACTTCTGCTCTCAGTGCCTTTCCTTTATGGTTGATGGGCATTTGCCATGTTTGCTTTCAATACCTCAAACACTGAACAGAATACCTTTTCAAAGCTTTAGTTGATAATCATTTGAAATAATTTTGCTAAACAAAGTAAATACTCTCTTATTTTGGAAGCTGTCAGGATTTTCTGCTAATGACTCACATTAAATGTTGCTTCTTCAACACTGTTTGCAAAAAAATGGTAGACTGGCTGAACTCTAGATTAGTTCCAAATAAAGCAAGTTCACAAAAAAATAATAATGAGTAAAGAGACAAGTTTTCAAGCTGGTCTGGGCAGTAGATCAAGTACATCTGAAGTAGAGGAGTATGGAAATGAAAGGAAGAGCTCAAGAAGTGGAACATATTTCATTTATACTATGGCAATACCTACTATATTTGGAAGATAAAAATAAGGTTCCAGGTCTCACATTTGAATATAGTAAATTTGGGAGGGATGGGAGGGAAAAAAAAAAAAAATGAATTGATAAAAAGTATCTGAGAAAATATGGAAAATTATTTTTGTGCTGCTTTCCAAAATCCAGCCTTAACATTATGCAAAGTTTGATTCAGTCTGGATAACTGGTGATTTCAGAAGGGTTCTGTTTTTTCTCTAGGCTGTTTGTATCCACTTTACTACTTTTTATTATCCTAAAGAATCTATGATTAAAAAGAGTAATGCTGAACACATGTATATTAAAACTATACTTGTTTCTCTTTCAATATGAGACAACTCTGAAAGGGTTTCTGGGAATGCAGAACAAAATCTATTTATCCCAGATGATGACTGCATAGAATACAGTTGAGATAAGAAGGTGGATACTGAAGCAGTAACTGTATAACGATAAATGATAACTGAAACAGGAAAATCAATATTGCACTGCATGGGAAACCTTCAATAGCATAAAAGAATATCTAAGTGGTTAATTTCCTTTAGAACATCCATAGACTTCTTATCTGCACAAAACAATTACAAAGAGGCCTGTCTGCAAATATGATGAAAACTATCTCTGCCTGTCTCTGCAAGTTATACATGGTGGCAAGTAAAATCTTCATAGAGTAAGAAGAGTCATATCTTTCAAGCCTCATTTAGTGCATTGTTTCTTAAGTTAAATCAAAGGAATTATTCATAGAACCATAAAAACATAAGCTAAAAAAGACCCCCAGAAGACACACAGCCTCTCCCCTTTTCCTGTGCAGGCTCCACCTAGCTTACTCTTAATAGTCTGTTGACATTGATGCTCTTAGGAGCCATACAGGTATAGCACACTTTTGCTCTATCCTGTGTCCTCAGACCCTCCAGAATTAAACAGAAGTAGTCATGTGTTGAAATTTTTGGCACTACACTTCGTAATCCCTCATTTTAGTTAATGAAAACACGTATACTGATGTTCGATTTTGAACAGTAGTAACTTCAGCCTGTGAGCACATCTGGGTTTCCTACTCTTGATAGAGGAGCAGCTCTTCCAAGTAAAGCATGAAATGAAGAATGGGGAAATAAAATTTTTAATTGACTGAGTGATTTGTACCTTGGGATCCTTAGAGAGGCTGAGTATATCCTCACCGCTCTATGACAATATATTCCAGTATTTAGTCATTCTTTTATTTAGAAATTATTAAATGATGAGGCAGTACTGCTGAATTGAGCAAGACTTTGAGGTTGCTGTAGGTATAGGTGAAAACTGATGATGGACAGAGAGTGTCCTAACTTCTGTGAGTGAATTAGATACCTATGGTGATGATTGACCTTTGATAGTTAAAATTACAGACAGTCTTTATATTGGAACCAGCATGATAAAGGGATTAAGAAATCTTATGAGAAAATGAAAGAGAGCATAGATACTTTATAAAAAGCAAGAGTCAAGTTGACAGGATAATTTCAGTTATGTAGAGAAGAATATGTGTCAGTATGTGTCCTCAGAGGCAGGAAGTTAATGGAATTTGTTGCAAACAGGAGGGATAATCATTGAAATTATTCAAATCACTTCAAACACTGACACTGTTCTGTGATTCATACAAATCTAGGAAGCACAGTTTCTAAACTCTTCAAAATACTGCTTCTCACTAGGCCTTACTTTTGGAAACCAGATAAGCTGTTGAATGTAAACAAACAATTGTTAGACTCTATGGTACCTGGCAGCAGAGAGTTTTAGTTCACTGTGTAGAATCACAGAATCATGGAATGGTTTGGGTTGAAATGGACCTCTAAAAGTCATCTAGTTGAACCTCCCTCCAGTGAGCAGGGATATCTTCAACTACATAAGGTTGCTCAGAGCCCCATCCAGCCTGACCTTAGATGTTTCCAGGGACGGGACATCTATCACACCTCTGGGCAACCTGTTCCATTGTTTTACCACCCTCATTGTGAAAAATTTCTTCCTTACATCTTGTTTAAATCTACCCTCTTTTACTTTAAATTCATTACCCCTTGTCATTGCAACAGGTCCTACTAAAAACTTTGTCCCAATCTTTCTTATAAGTCCAATTTAAGTATTGAAAGGTCACAATAGGCTCTCGTCAGAGTACTGGATTTTTTAGTTCTTGTTTATTGAAGATTTGTAGAATTAGTTTCAGCAATAGCATTATTTATTTTTTTTATTGTCTTAACCAAAATAGGTAGGTATTCTGTAGCCAGAGACTTTGATGTAATGTTAATCTTTATTTTTTTTCTGAGGTAGAGGCTATTGATTTTTTTAAATCATCATTCTTGAACTAATGCTGGAATTTGTTACAAAAATGTCTCACTTTTCTTTCTATAAAGTAGAGAAAAAAATATTTTTGTACAATCTTTTCAATTGTACCAATGAAAATGCTGCAATAGGTAAAAGAAATTATGTGAATGTGTGACTTTTATGGGGACAGCTGGTTTTGTGTATCTTTAATTCAAAAATATATTCCACAGACTTGTAGTTTCAGCAGCAGGACATTTACAGTCCGTTTTCACTTTCCTCAGTGTACTAAACCTCATTTTGAAATATTGATGTGGTTCTTTGTTATTACCCAAGATTTTCAGTGAATTTGTTATAAGTAACATATTTTCTTCTTGTGTCACTTCAGTAGTTTAGGTAGAACAGGGAATCAGTTTGACTTCTAAGTTTTTCTGAGCCATCCACTCAGCTTCTGCATTATTTGTATAGCAGTAAATCTTCAAAGGAGAATTCACTTTTCTTTGGAAGATTGAAATTCAATTTGCAAGTCTACTTCAGAGGAAATATCCATGCAAAATCCTATTAATATTTGGAATGATAGCTGTGGTATGCATATTTCCCATGATTTGAAAATGTAATTAATATTTTGCCACCAAACAATGGTATAAAATGGATAATATGGAAAAAATAACTAGTATCTCTGTGTATATATATAAATATTTGGCTGAAATAACTATTATGTTTAAGAACATTATCAATCTAATAATATTCCATGAAGTCTAAATACTAGAAGTGCAGGGACTGACACCCATTGACAAGAGGTCTTGGTGGAACCAGGCCAGTGTTGGTGTATTATAGCAGTGACTAAAACTCAGTGTCAGTCCATGCACTATCTCCAAGCAGAATTTCTGTTAGCAGAAATCAAATATAATGGTTTTTCTCTGACTAACTGACAGCTGATGCAAATATAGTTGTGAAGTTTATGTATAATAAGATTTACTTAATAATAAAATTAGCTTAATCCACATAAACCCCTCTATATGCTCTCCATCCTTCAGTAAATTTGCAGATGACACCAAATTGAGCAGGAGTGTTGACTTGTTCAGTGTTCAGGAGGCTCTGCAGAGAGATCTGGACAGAGTGGATCAGTGGGCCAAGGTCAATTGTATGAGGTTTAACAAGGTCAAGTGCTGGGTGCTGCACTTCAGTCGCACCTGAATGTGCATCACAACAACTTCATGCAATGCTGCAGGATTGGGAAAGAGTGGCTGGAAAGCTGCCTGACAGAAAAGGACCCGGGGGTGTTGGTGGACATCTGGCTGAACATGTGCCAGCAGAAAGCCCAAGTGGCCAAGATGGCAAATGGCCTCCTGGCCTGTATCAAAAATAGTGTGTCCACCAGGAGTAGGGAAGTGATCGTGCCCCTGGACTTGGCACTCGTGAGGCCACAGCTTGAGTATTGTGTCCAGTGTTGAGCACCACAGTTATAAGAAGGACACGGAGGTGCTGGAGTGGGTCCAGAGAAGCACAACAAAACTCGTGAAGGGTCTAGGGAACATGTCTTATAAGGAGTGGCTAAAGGAACTGAGATCATTTAGTCTGGATAAGAGGAAGCTGAGGAGAGACCTTATGGCTCTCTACAACTACCTGAAAGGAGGTTGTAGCAAGGTGGGTGCTGGTCTCTTCTCCCAAGTAATTAACAATAGGAAAAGAGGAAATGACCTCAAGCTGCATCAGGGGAGGTTTCAATTGGGTATTGAGAAGAATTTCTTTACTGAAGGAGAGGTGAGGCATTGGAACAAGCTGCCCAGGGAGGTGCTGGAGTCACCGTCCCTGGAGGTGTTAAACACCTATGGATGTGGCATTTTGGGACATGTTTTAGTGAACGTGGTAGTGTTGGGTTGGTGGCTGGACTTGATGATCTTGGAGGCCTTTTCCAGCTTTGATGATTCTATGATCCACAGCTGATTATTTCCCACTTCTAGATAAAACTCATTTGTAGTTCACTATACAATAGCCATGACAATCCTGAAGCAGGAACGGAAGTTTTCTTCTTCTCTGTTATGGAATATAATGAGGATGCATATATACTGAATACTGCAAAGGAGCAACTGAGTAGTGAAGGAGGAGTGAATTGTGGGAGAGAATGATGGGAGTGGATAGAAGGAGGATGACGTACAGCTCCTAAGAGGTAGAGGAGAGGTCTCTTTTGGGTAGTGGATTAGGGAGTAGTGGAGCGCTTTCCCCCACCACATGCCCATTTTTGGTGGAAAGTAGTCTAAGAAGCAGGGGTGCAGTTGCTAGCAACAAAGCATTTTTCACGTTTATTCCCTTCAAGAATCAGAAAACAGGTTCGCTTCAGCAATATAGGCCCTCCATGAAGTGGTATGTAATCACTGTTATGCCCTTGAAACTTTGTAACTGGCAGCTCTGAAAAGTCTAGTAACTGTGTTCCATGCTTGAATGTAGAAAGAGCGTAGGCTGCAGCCATGAAAGCACAGCCATACCAGGACCAGCTATAACAGACATTCAGTGGTAAACTAGATATGTCCATATGAGGTATAATAACTTCCAAGAGCTACAAATTGTTATGGTACTACTAGTGAGATCCTATACTAAGTTGGTTCACTGAACTGTCTCTTTCATATGACAGAAAGGCATTGATGATTACCTTTCTTAGCTTTTAACTTAAACATCCTTAAAATTGAGAGATTTAATTTGGAATTGTATTATGTGACTTATAGGTCTCATGATACAAATAATTCCATACACAGAAGTAGTATTATTTCCTCTGAAGGAGTTAGAGATTTGCAGTTTTATTCACTTGCCTTCTTAGTCTTGAACAGTTCCTTTTAAAATACATGCTGTTGTTAGTCTTCAAGTCCCTTATCAGAGTATCTACATTCTCACTTACAGTACTACACTTTGAAGAGCACAAACCAATCATTTGATCACAGGCGTGAACTGCATTCCAGGCAAAAAGAAAATCTCTTCTTTTCAGAAAGCAAAATGCCAATTCATATATGCAAGATCAGCCCAGAAATGATACAATTTTTCAGACAGTATCTGTTAAAAAACATCACGAAAAGACCCTAGCAGTTCTTTTTGTGTTTTATTTTGGTCACGAATAATGCTAGAGCTCTTTAATGCACCAACATCTTGGATACGGAGGGAAACAAACAGAAGTGTTCCATAGTAGAATATTATGGGGATAATAAAGGGCAATTATTTATGTGAGGTTTTAGAGAAGTACTGGTGTACAAGCTTGACAAGGTATACACTGTACAGCAGCCTTGCTTTAAAAAAGCAAAGCCTTCAGTGACACTCAGAATATGTCTGATATAACAATGACCTAACAATTTTTGTATGTCTACTTCCTCATCAGCAATAGGTAGGTATTTTAGTTATTTTCATTATTAGCTCTGTCAAGCCATCTCTACATTGTTGCTGTCTTCAGTCTTGCTTTTCTCTATGCTTTTTCTTCAACTCATTAATTTCCAATTGCCTTCTCCAGATTGATGTATTTCCTTCACCAAAACTGAGTATCTCTTCTCCATATATTCATCTCCATGTACCTGCAGAACTCATCTTCCAGGGGTTTGTGCTAAGCTATTGATAAGAAACTTTGAATAATTAAATTTGATTGTACTCTTATATTTCTAGAAACTTTTCTTTCCTTTGATGTTTCAGGGATTTTTCAACCACTTAGCTGGAGAGAAGCTTATTTTCCAATATGTTGCACCACAGCTACTTCTATAAGACATAGCGTGCATGTCATTATCTCCTCCTCCAGGCTTCTAAATTAGTTTTTTAAGGAAAGGAAAATATGGGAGTAGGAACAAACTCATCTTATTTTCCCGTAGAGCTTATGTACAATAAAATAAACACATTTTGAACTGCTGATTACTTGAGGCAAGAAAATAAAAGGTTTGTAACAATTCACTAGACTTAAACACCATCCTGGATTTAATGAATTTAGGTGTTTATTCACAGATCATACATGATTTCCTACAGGTAGGTGAGATAAAGATTTTCAGTGTTAACACTAAAGTCATTGGGCCCTAGGAACAGACTGCAGGACACTAGCTGAAACATTCAATTCTCTGTGCACGCCTGGGGAAAGATAAGCTCCTCAGACAGAAGCCAAATCAGGCAACACACTGAGCAGAGAGCTGCCTGAATGAACCATTAGGAAATTCTGAAAATAGCAAGGCATGCATTTATATCCACTGACAGTTTACAACCCACAGCCTGGAGGTAGGAGACAATGTCCTGTTTTAAGAAAGAAACAGAAGACCCTGGATTAATGCATTCCTCTGCCCGAGTGGATTCAGACCACAGTTACGACTTCCCAAGAGAAAGCAGCAGCCCGTGCTGCAGGGGAACGGGCCTGCTGGTGAAGCCCTGAGTCTGTGCAGGGCAGAATTCACTACTCACTGAATGAGTAGATACCAGGTCACTTGTCAATGAGGTGGGAGAGGGAATTCTAAGACTATGCTCCCTGCTGTTGCAAAAATGGGGGAATAAAATCCGGTTTTGTGAGGCCAGTACTGAGTATGCGACAGACGTGAATCGGGAGACAAATAATAATTATTTACAGCAACTACTGCAGGTTGTTTGGATTGCCGGTGAGAAAATTAAAAGCTACAGTGCTAACTAAAGGTTTGTTACTAACAACACACTGTGCACACACACACAACAATAACAACTTGCCCCCTGTAGGCCCTGCTGCTTGTCATATAGACAAGCCCATCGAACAGAAATACAGTGGAACAAGACAAAGTAAAAGTTGCAACAAGAACGGAAGATACACCCAGGGAAGCACAGAAATGCACCTGGGGAGAAAATGTGAAATACACCCAGGGAGGAAAAATATATCTCTCAGCACTGGCTGAGGTGAATAATCTTACCCACGTGGCATCCCAAGTGGGGGGGATGGAGAAGGAGTGAATTCGCCAATACATCCCATCATTGGTATGGTTCTGAGTCGATCCTGTCCCAATTTTGGGGCCGACATTGGGGTGATATTTACACCCAAATTCGTACATTACATCGCCAGGGTATACGCGTGGGTGGGGATGGCTATAGACAATCTTATAACTTCTGTTAATGCCGCAAAGTCCATTGATTTACACCTGCGTGGGTGGAGGTAGTGGCTCCTTTTGTTTAGGGCTAAGACATCCGAAGGCTGGGACCATGAGGGCTCTGCCCCGTTTCGCATTCCTCCAGGCATCCAGATAACACCAGATATCCATACTGGTGGTGGTTGCCACCTTCACCCAGTGCTTGCTACCTCGTCGTGAGTTTCATGCTTCCAGGCATGTAGTGGCGTGATGTATGTGACTTGGACTTTGTCATCAACTGTGTTCTCTTTACACCTGCTCTGTGGATTGCATCTCATTCTGAATTAAACAGGTTTTGATTACATGATGCAAATAGATTATGAAGCAATGAGGTCTATCCCTGAACTCTGAACACTATACAAACACTTATGCTATGGACTTATGCTTGTACTGCCTGTAAGGCAAAGTGCTGGGATTAAACCCCCAGCCATGAATGAGGGTGGGCATATAGATGATGTCCACAACCAGGCAAGAAAGACCCTCCTGACTGCTTTTCACCCAGGGTCTGACCAGCCTTGGGTGGGAACTGATTAGGAGGTCACCACCAGGTACCCCCACCTTTCACAATAACTTGGAAGTGGAGCAAGAAGCCACCTCTATAAGAGCTGACTCTGCCTGCAGTGGGGCTGGGAGGTCTGCCTATACAGTGCATGTATTTTGTGGGGATTCTGGCTATCTGAAGGGCTCCTTGACTTTTCACAGCAAGTAGAGTTCCCAGTAACGGCAGTACGAGATCGAGACAGGAGGGGAATTATGGGACTTTCTCCTGGCAATCACTATATGATTTAGATTGGACTGGTCACCTGGGTCCTTCCTTCCCCCATGGCCTGGTTTTGGAATCAACTTGCTCCCTTTTTCACTACATTGTGTGCTGTAGGTGAAAACATTGTTCTGTTTGTTCCTCATGTGGTGGGCCACCTACGATCTCTTGCATATGATCTAAGATCAGAGGGAGAGATCTTGCTCACATGTTGCCCATTAATGATAGTATCATAGAATCACTATGTTTGGAAAGGACCTCCAGGATCATCAATTCCAACCTTCCTCATAACATTTCCCTAACCACTAGAACATAGCCTCAAGTGGTACATCTACTCATTTTTTTAACAACTCCAGAGATGTTGACTTCACCATCTCCCTGGGCAGCCTGTTCTAGTGCCTGACAACTCTCTCAGTGAAGAAATTCTTCCTACTTGGGCAAGCAGTCAACAGAAGAAGGGCTCAGTGAATCTTGAACAGTATGTTCCAGTGAGGTACATATTGCTATTTATGACACTGTTATGAGAGAAGCTTTGTGATTTAAGACTTTTCTTGCTAAGTGAATAGAAACTGAAACACATATATGGTGAGTAACCAATCAGATAAGTAAGCTGTTGCATGAAGAATGGAGATTAACAGTCACTGACAGCTCAACTGCATTTTACGTGGTGAGGATCTCTACAGGCAAAAAAATCAGTAGACTTGTGTGAGAAAAATATCATGCAAAGCAAAACAGTATGGTGAAATTCCTGCTGAGAGCTG